>NW_027069926.1:57718-81045 GCF_002906115.3 Quercus suber | reverse complement strand
CCTCCATCGGGGAAAATGTACAATTTAAGGAGTGAGGTGAGACTAACTGCTGATCTCCCTATCCAATTTCATTCTCTTTGCACCTTGCACTTCCTGCACGCTACTACTACCGCGTTGCTGGAATGATGCATCATGCTGATATGAACAGTTGGCTCCATGACGACACCCCCTTGAACTATTAAAGTATATGCAAGGCTTCATTATTTTGGGTCTCAGATCTCTTGGTTTCTGGTTATTTACTAATTCCTGATTTGCACTTTGTTGGTGACTGTTTCGGTTACCATATTGTGGAAGAGTCTCTTGTCTTTCTCCTCCATGTTGTTGAATCAAGCTCTTGTAGTAATTGATGTCCTTTGCTGGAGGAGCTCCAACGGAGAGTGAAGAGGAAACTGGAATGGCTGCTGGTGAAGGAAGTCGGGGATTAGGAGGTCCCACTCCAACCCCATTTGGTTGATGGTAGAAAGGTATGCTTGATACAGTAACTGATGATGGTGTACTGGTCACTGCCCTATCAATGTGAACAGGAGGTTGATCTAATGAAGCCATGGGAGGTGACCTCGGCTTTGTTGAGTTCGTGGCTGTTCCATAATCTGTAACCAATTTCTCAATCATTTTTGGGTTGTTTAGAAGTTTAATAAGCAAATCCTGGTCAATCAAGTTTCCATTCTCATTG
The DNA here is from genome assembly GCF_002906115.3 of Quercus suber. NCBI lineage: Eukaryota > Viridiplantae > Streptophyta > Magnoliopsida > Fagales > Fagaceae > Quercus > Quercus suber. Next base: position 80,372 of record NW_027069926.1, on the reverse strand, counting down.
CTCTTCATGATTGCATTAAAGGCGGCAGATGCCGCTGCTACAACATCAGGTTCTGCGACAACAGCCATTCCAGTAGCTGGCTTCTGGTTAGGAGGATTTGTGATGATAGGTAAACTGCATTGGGATGCAGATGGAATTCCGGGAGCCAATATTAGTGGCTGTTGGCTTACAGGAAGACTAAATGGTGTTGTGGAAACAGATGGTGAATCTACTGCCATGTCTTCATCTTCAACGGGAGTAATCGGTATAAAAAGAGTCTGCCCGTCGTCATGACCCAAGTCTACTGCATCCACTGAAACAGTAGGGCTGCACGGAGACAAGAAAAACTGTTTAAGTTCAAGGAAGAGTATCAGTATTGTAAGAGCAAATGCTTTACAAGGGAAGAAAAATATCAAACTTTGGAGGAATGGCAGAGGGGCGTGGATAAACAGCTTCAAGTACTCTCATCTCCCTCTGATTTTGAACCTCGGTCTCTTCGCTTTCTTCCCCAGCAACCACTTGCCAAGCAACATTCAGCACAAACTGTTGAAAATTAAAAAAAAAAAAAAAAAAAAAAAAAAAAATTATAAAAGCAAAGTAATGACTTAAAAGTGAAGCTTTCATATCAGATTTTCAGGGGCATAATTCAGTTTTAAAATTAAGGAAAATGGTCAAAATAAAAACTTCCCAAACTCTGATTTACCTGAGGAGGACATCTCCATTTGATTATAGGAATTTGGGACAACTTAATCTGCCAATGGTTAGCAGGATGAGCTCCTTCAAAGCCAGGAGGCAGATTATCATCAGACCCTAAACCAGTTGAATGCAATAGCAAAGATGTCTTTGCTTGGAGGTGATCTTGACCACCCAACCCAACTTGTGAAGGTGATTCCTCAGATAGGAACAGCTTAACCTGTTTAAGGGAGAATACCATTACAAATAGGATAATACAACTAAACAAATGATATCATTAAATGCATAATCCTTATTAAAATTTACTAAATCTGTCAAGCAACTAAAGCTTTGGCACACAGTGAAATAACAGTGTAAGCATACTTCAGTACAGAAATTTCAGAAGTGCTTTTTCCCTAACCTTGTTTCAAATTTATATCTGACTTCAAATTTAAAACCAAAAGAATATATACATGCGAAACAAAAAATAAATTAAAAAATCAAGGACTACCAAAAGAGGGGGAAAAAAAGATTTCAAATCAGCTCTAACAAAACCATATATGCATAAACTGACTTCACTTCATCTGATACCATGTGCATCTTGACCCTGTCTAACACAGATTGTTCTGACGACTATTGCCTATCTCAATTCCGGTACATTCGACCTAAAACCATTCATGATGTCACTATATGGACTAATATAGCACACTGATTGCTATCCATAATCAATTATGAACTACTTGTTTTGAAACAAAACTCCATTTACCCCATGAACTTAGCCCTGAAGGAGGAAAAAAACAGAACAATAAACTCCTAAAAACAAGACAACGGTTTGTATGTCAACAGTAACTGGGCAAGGCCACGTTTTTTAAAATAATAAAAAGTATAATTTGAGACTACTACAGGACTGGACATTTTAGGGATCAGCTTGATCTTAAGCATTGCAGGGAACCATAGGCAATCTTTTTACTCAAAACTCCAGGAAATTGATTTATAAAAAATCTATTGAATCCCCATAGTTTCTGGATGTAACATTTCATGGTGTCTAATTTGCCATAATTTTCAGTCCCTTTGCCACTGGGAAAGCAAATGACCAAATATCCAAACTCCTTCCACCATTGTTCAAATTTAACATTCAGCAAGCATAGGAGCCAAACCAAACCAACTTCAAAATCCTCTACTCCTCAACAGAAAATATAAAGAAAATGTATTTGACCATTGGGTCAATTCCAGTGGGTAATCAAGGAAATGTATATCATCATTTGGTCATTTCCACCAGGTAAGTAAGGATGAATGTTCCCATGAATCGTAGACATGCTGAGACAGGATTCGCTTAAAAACTCCGGTAACCATTAAATTTGGGGCTCTTTCTGAGTCATTGGCATTGCCTCTAATATTGTAGCAAAACTTTTCTAATTAGCAAGGGATAATCGTCTTTTAGCAACTGGAAAATCTTTCATCTTACTGAATCTGATGCCAGAGCTGTCTATAAAGCCTCTGATCTGACCCTGAACCTCTGGATAGTCATGCTGGACTTACTAGAATTGTGGACAACTATCGATATCCAGTAAGGATGCATCGTAGGTCAGACACTGTGGAAAGGCATATTCATCTAAATGGCTGGCCAACCAAGGACTTCAGTCACCTTTCAGTCTGGTTCTTTTGCATGCCCTAGCCATGAGTATGTAGAAATTATCATAGCATATTGGCCCTCCCATGTTGGAAGCGACTGAAGTCTTGGGTAAGTCTCCTTTTCAAAAGAAAGAAAAATACAATTTTAGAAGGGAATAAGAAAACACTGTTAAGTTGCACCACTCCATACTAATGCATCAGCATGGACACATTTAAACTTTTGCAGCTACAGAACTAAAGGAATAATAGATCCACTGATTCTACAACCTTTAACTTTCATACACATACATACATATTCTTAAATTTTCTAATATATATACTTTTTTAAAAGGTGGCTGTAAACTGGCAAATAGGAAAACCAATCATAAATATATCACTTAAAACAAAAAGAGACCCTTAAAAGTACCTCATAGGAGTAAATCTCATCATGGGACAATTAACCATCTATTAACCCCCCACCCCCCCCACAAAAGAATAAAAATATATTGTGATGCATGTCCAATGAAAAAAGAATTTGACAAAAAGATATGATTATGGGGTAAATGAAAGAAGAACAATCACATGGAAATTCAAGCCTAGGTTCTTACCCGATTATTTTAGAACTCTTGTCAAAAGGCCAATTGAAACCAACGTCTCAAACAAAAGGCATCCACTAAAAAACATGGGTATTCAAGATCAAAGGGCAAAAGTCGCAAAGCAACTGCCATGACTAGGTACCTCAACAAATAGAAACTAGACATTTTGTCTAAATGCCATCATCTATTACTCGCATATAGGTTGCATTTCAAACTACTAATGCAGCCACAATTCCACACAAACACAGTGACATATCCCCAGGAAAAAAAAAAAAAATCCACACAAACACCATGATGGTCAGCTTATAAACTCTCTTTAATGGGTCTGAAACATTTACATAACAGAACGTGTGTAAGATTGCACGCAACCAAGACACACAACAAGTACAATATGTGGGAAAACTATTGTTAACTAGCACCTTATGGAAAGAGTGAACCGAAACAGATCATTAGGTCTAAATAGAGGAGATGCTCCTAGTTCAAAAGGAGCCTAAAGCCTATAAACATCTAGAGATCAAGCAGTGTTACAAATTCTTCTAATCTTTTTTTTCCACTAACCCCATTCTAAAGGTTCTTAGTACTTGACCATGAAATATAGCTAGTTTATACATTCTTAAGATATTTTTCAAAACTCCACCAGACACTTACCCAAAAAGAAGAGAAAGTTGGACAAAGTTTGGCTTCAAACTTGGTTGAAGCCTGAGGCTACAACCAACAATATGAATGTGACATTGACATGTGTTCACTTACTGAACCACATTTAAGTGATTATATACAATCATGACAAGGACACATGAAATCTTCCTATTATTGGTTGTAGCCTTATGCTACAACCAAGTTTGTAGTCAAACTTTATCCTATGATATGTATTTCACTTATTACAGTCCCTTCTAATTCAAATTTCATTATAATTAATTGAGGTACCATTTCAATGTGAAACATACTTCCCTTTCTTCATATTCACAATTCACAAAGGGCAGTGTTTTCATCCAATACAGTTTAAAGGAATCTCCTCCAATCCATTACATGACAATTCACATGACCATACAAGTTTTTTAATCATATGATTCATTAAGTCACTTAAACATGTCATATGACTATTAAATTGATTGTGTGATTGAAGTACATACTTGGTCATTTCAATAGACGTGGTAGATGGGAGGTACGAACCAGTTTGGAGAAAAATTCTATCCATTTACAAAATGAGTTCATTTAAATGTAAGCAAGACAACCTTCCTGTGATAGGGTTTCCAAAAATCCTAGTAATTGATCTAGAGAGAAGCAATGCAATTTCATAAAGTTTATTTGCAGGAACTCCGATTCGCGCACAAGGCCATTCTTCCAAAAATCACCTAGGGTCAATTTCACAATACATTTTCTGCCACTAAGCTCTACCTAAAGTGATATTCACCATAGAATAACAGAATATCATATAATGTTTTCACCACCCAATTCACACTCTTCTCTGCATTTTTGCTAGTGTAGCATATTCAACTTATATTAAAGAAGAAAGAACTCCCCCAATCACAACTTAGCATGGAAGATGGCCATGCTATTTCAACTGTTTGGTACGTTCATGGAACAACAAGAAATACCCTATATGGCCAATTATCCATCAAACATGCTCATTGCAGCTTCAAAAGGCATGGAAATTTTTTTGAACACCTACCATATTAAGCTATGTTTTTAGCATTCATAAACACATAAAGTAATTCATATTCTCAACTTTGAGAGCTAGTACAGGATAAGAAACTGCCAACATCTTCAAAAATGTTTCCTGCAATAGTTTCACAGCATAACTCTGTATACTTTAATGCGTTTTCTGTCTTGTTACACATATAATCAGATTTTAGTTTACAAACTGCTCATAATTGTTATATACAACTATCTGAGGCATTCATCCCACAAATCAAGTTTCTCCTTCCATTAATTGAGCAACCATCTCCCTCCAGATATGATTCATGTTAGCAACTATGAGACCAAATGAGCTTGGTGTCAAGCTAATCAAACTTAATTCAAACTAGGTAGGCTTTTCAATGATCCAAAGTGATATTAATTAAAGCTTTCCCAGATTCTACATTTGCAGTTTTAAGGTTAGAGGAAAAGGGATATTGAAACGAGGGGACAACCTTGAACCATGGTGTCTTATGTTGCCAAAAGAGGTTTTAACATTACTTATCATGAATCTAGAACCTAGATAATCTATCAAAAACAAAAATTCAAAAAACTAGAAATGTATCTCTCAGCAGAACTGTGTACTCCAAACATTAATCCCCATTCCCCAATACCAAATTTTTGTCGATCTCTTTAGCTCAACTTCCTATATTGATCTATAGTTTCAGCAAGTCACTCAAAAATACCACATAATTATGGAAATGAATGAAATTCATTTCCAGCATTCAGGTTTCAAAAATATCTGTTTGCATTATCATTTGAAACAAATTTCCTCTTTGTTTGGCATTTCAAATTGCTTCTGCATTAAGATTCAATACAAAAAAAAAAAAATATTGATGCTTGAACTAATGTAACACTCTCATTGATACTCATTTCTTCAACTGCCAAACACAATGAATGCAAGGCAAGTATGTAAAAACAAAAACCCTCAAACCCAATGAAATATTATCAAAAACACTAAACCCACATGCTTTACACAACCAAAGGACCAGTGAACCAGACAAATCAAACAATGGCAAATAAGTCTTAATAGATAAAATAACGGCAATGAAAAAATCAAAGTAATTACATTAACAATTACAGTTCAGATAACGTAATGTTGGATTTAAATTAGACAACATTTAACGTTAATTAAACAATGATTAGGCCATTTGATTTTAAACTTGGTTTACTGAAAATGCAATTGTACTTTTTTTTTCTCATTTTTTCTTTACCTGACAAAGGTTTACATCTGAAGCCCAAGAAACCCTTTTCGATTTGTGCAATCCCCGCATATTTTACAGACCCAATAATATCCAAAAACTTCTTTTTTTCAAAAGTTCCAAATTTTGGGTTCGAATTCGATCACAGAGCTGAGAGAGTGAAAACCCCCAAAATCAAAAAAAAAAAAATGCAAAATTTATAGTAATTTACTCTTCAGTCTCTCTCAGATTTAACCACTTCCTCCTCATCAGAAACCCCAATTTTGTATGGAAATTTACACAAAGATCGAATCGCAGAGACACACACACACAGACTGAATCGAACTTACTCCATGGAAAATATATGAAGAAAAAAACCCTAGATCCTCGGCTTTGGCTTTCGCTCTTTTGTATGTGTCTTTTTTTTTTTTTTTCCTTCCTCTCTTTTTAAAGTGTTTAAGTCTTGTGATGGGTCACGCGGTTATGAAGAGCGTGGTTTTTTTTTTTTTAAATATAGAAGAGAAAATTTATATTCTAACCTAATTTAAAAGTACACGTTTATCAAAAATTATAAAACTAATTTATATTACTATTTATCTTATTTTTGTTATTATTTATGAATCTTACTGTATTTTTTTTATTATTTATAGATCTTATTGTACTATTTTAACTAACTTTTATATTTAGTTATAGTGCTTCCAGCAAAAAAAAAAAAATTAATTTCAATAAAATAAACTGATTATAAACACGTATATGTGTATGAAGATTACTCTTAGGGTCCGTTTGTTTCGAGTGAAAACGTTTTCAAGAAATGGTTTTACGGAAAATTGTGTGTTTGGTAGCTCCAAAAAATTCGGTCAAACGGAAATTGACCGGAAAATAACACCCCTCACCCCGTAAAACGATTTCCGTTCCTATTTTACCTTCAAAGCATTTCCGGAAAATACACACCCAAAGAACAGAATGAAAACCCAAGTCGAAGAACACCGGAAGAACAAAACGGAAAACGCAAGCCGAAGAACACCTGAAGAACAAAACGGAAAACCCAAGCCGAAGAACACCGGAAGAACGAAACGGAAAACGCAAGCCGAAGAACACCTAAAGAACAAAACGGAAAACCCAAGCCGAAGAACACCGGAAGAACGAAATGGAAAACGCAAACCGAAGAACACCTGAAGAACAAAACGGAAAACCCAGGCGATCTCGGTGTGATCGCACCCCAGGATCGCGCCGATCGCACCGATCGCACTGAGAAAGCCGCCGTCCGCCGTCCGCCGTCCTCCGAGATCGCACCGGATTTGATGATTTTGACCGGATTGGATGATTTTTTTTCTTTGTGTTTTGTTTCTTTTGTTGTCTGTGAACTGGGAAATAGTGTTAATATTTGTTTGGAATGTGGAAAAATGTAAGAAAATGTGTTTTCTAGTATTTTCAAGAATACAATCAAACACATGAAAATATTTTCTATACACAATTTTCATAATGCAACCAAACACTTGAAAATGTTTTCTTTTCCTGAAAATAGCATTTCTAAAAAATAGGCTATTTTCCAGAAATTATTTTACGCGAACCAAACGGACCCTTAAATACTTAAACTCTGATCCTTATCCTTCCGCACCTACAAACATGTACAATATATTTGTGAAGTACTTACTATTTATCTTATTTTTGTTACTATTTATGAATCTTACTATATTTTTTTTATTATTTATGGATCTTATTGTACTATTTTAGCTAACTTTTATATTTATTTATAGTGCTTTCAGCAAAAAAAAAAATTTAATTTCAATAAAATAAACTGATTATAAATACGTATATGTGTATGAAAATTACTCTTAAATACTTAAACTCTGACCCTTATCCTTCCGCACCTACAAACATGTACAATATAATTGTGAAGTACTGTCACCTAAAAAGGTGCGCGGTGAGCTTGAGCTTTTGGAAGCAGTGGAGTTTTGGTAAGATCACGCGCTGAAAATGAGAGTGGGCTTTGAGTGTTAATTTTGGGTTTTTTAAGAAGACTTTGGGTCACATTTCTGACCACATTTTTTTTTTTTTTTTTTTTTTGATTGAGTAGAAAGAGCCATGATAGGACCGTAACTGACAAAAGGAAAAGCTAAGGTGCAGTCAACACACTGCAGCCACTGGGTCGTGTGTGGCAGCAGCCTCTTCTCGCCACGTGTTATGGATTAATTTAAAATAATAATAAATTACATTTTAAATTCAAAAATGATTGTAGACTTGTAGTTACTTGTAGGTTGTAGCCTTGTAGGAATAATTTCTAATTAATCCTGCAATTTCATTTTTTTTAATTCAACCCATAATGTTTAAAATATTTCAATAGTGTGGAGTGGTTGAGAATAACTTCTTTTTTTTTTTTAAAGAAAAAAATAACTTATTTGAAGAGTATTTATCTATACCATTTATAAGATAATTTTTCCCTTTAGACTGAATTCTTATGTAGTTCAAAAATATTTCTAGATCCTACTTTTAATAAGGACAAAACTTTGAAACAATCTGATAAAAATATATTTCTAATTCCACTTAAAATGGCTATAAAATATGACCTACGAATTCATGTTTTTAAAACAAACTTATCCAAAAAAAATTTTGATAAAAAAACTTATTAGTCCACTTTGTATATTTCCTTTTCTTTTTTTTTTTTACTTTATCGAGTCTCACCAACCAAAAAATTAAAAAAAAAAAAAGAAAAAAATAGAAAAACCTCATCGCATGTGCAAAGTGCACGTGATGAGGCTAGTTGCAATATATAGTTTTTGGTAACTTTTATGTTAAATGCGTGATACAAAATTAAACGTTATCTTATTTCCAAACCAATACTAAAAATAAAATTAGCAAACAAACAAACAAAAACTTTTCCTACACATTCTTGATGGAAAACCAAAAATAACATTGCTTGATTTTTCTTCCCCAGTAATTAGATAGTTATTTCGTCTTAATTTCTTATAAAATTTAATTTTTTATTTTCTTTGTCAATTTTATGATTTTGAAATGTTAATATGAAAAATGATTAATTATTTCTCAATATATTCGTAAGTATACATAATAATATGGATAGATACTTATAGCTCTTTTGTTTTTTATTTTTAAAAAAAAAAAGTTAAAAAGTTGTCAAGGTATGAGACTTGTGGCACTTTGATCTATGAGATGGTACGTTACTTTATATAATTTATTTCAATGATTTGTATGGTCTAGAAAAAAAAATAACTTCTTTAATTTTTTATTCATAAATGGTAAAATTAAATTTAAATTTGAATATACAACATATAATTAAAATTAACCTAGTCAACTCATTCAATCCACCAAGACAAAAGACTTAAAACTATCCAAATTTTCAATCAACTCGCCACTTCTAGAGGTTGGTGGTTGGAAACGATTTGAAACTTTTTCAACTCACCAATGTCTTATTGTTGTTTTTTCCCTCAACTCATGTAATCTATTATATGCACAATCCCAATAACAATGGACGATAAGAAATTTGAACTCAAATTTTCCTCATAAAGAAACACATGTTATTCCACTTTGTTACAAGACTATTAACGACGTAGGTTAATTGAAACCATTTGACAAATACAAGTTAACACCCAAAAGATCACACTCACACACACACACATATAAGGATCATAAGGTAGAATTTAAACCTATGATATTCACTTCATAAATAAAAAATTTGTATTACTTGAGCTAATTAGAACTACTGCCAAAAAAAGATGTGGTTTTGGAGAGGAAATATAAATTAACATAGGTCCAATCCATTGGTTGATTTTTATAATTGACCTCTTATAGTTTGATAATTATTGTGGATGAAAAAATTATTAATCAAATAACTTTCTCCACCATTTTTTTGTAAGTGAAAAAAAAAAAATTCTCCAAATAATCTAGAAGTATAAACAATGAGGTTGTACAATAAGTTGTATAATTAAAGAATTAAAGTTTTTTTTTTTTTTTTTTATATGTGATTATTCTGGAAAGAACTCCACCTAACTTTAAAATAAACCTAACTAAAGTATAGGAAAATGAACAAAAAGATAAAAACGTTTTAAAATATTGGTTTAATGAGAAACAAAGTTAGAAAATTTTAAAATATATTTCAAGGAATGATAGACCCTTGAAAAATGAATCTATTGGTCTAATTTGTTTATTTCACAAAGGTAATTAAATTTATTAATCAACGATTTATTTTAAAAATAAGTCTAGCTTCTATTCGTGTGACTTAAAGTCTTCAAAAATAAAATAAAAAACTGAAACACGATTAGTTTCGAAGTGTAATTATACATTATGGAACGAAATTGGTGCCTCAATAAACTATTAATGATGAGAATAACATAATATTAGTTATCAGAGGGTCAAATGTATATGAACATTATATATATATATATATATATATTGCCTTCTGTAATGCACAAGGATGAAACCTCAAATTGTTACAGTATTTTAATATGCAGCTAATTTATTTGGAAACTGTTACAACAAGAAGAATCGTATTAGGAATTCTTAAAGATATTGTAAAATAAATTTGTTGTCAGATAAAAAAGTTATTGAAATAATTTTGTGCTAGCTCGGCTGAAAATCATCAGGCATAAGCCCAATCCAAGGTCTATTTGGAATCAGTATATTTTGCTAAAAATACTATAGATAAAGGTAAAAGTTAACTAAAATAGTACAGTGAGACTCATAAATAGTACCAAAAAGTGCAGTGGGGCTTATGAATAGTAGCAAAAATAAGCTGAATAGTAAAATAAGTGGCTTTTTTAATTTGGAGCCAAACGCAAACTCATGGTCGGTTTGAAATCCGCTTATTTTGCTGAAACTGAAAACTTTTTATTAAAAATACGGTAGATAAAGGTAACAATAGGACCCATGAATAATACCAGTAAAACTCATGAATAGTAATAAAAATAAGCTGAATAGTAAAATAAGTTGACAAGATTAATTAAATCAAACGGACACTTAATCAACCTAGTTCTCAGGCCCAAGCCCTTGATCATAGTTTCTTAGAGTTGTGCTAGCCTAACAAGTAGCCCAGTCCATTATTACTAATGTTTGATCCACTATTTATTCAATCAAACTTACGCCTTAATATAAAGGTTTAGACTTCAGCACCAAAAAAATAAAATAATAAAAATAATAAAAATAAAAAAAAAAATAAAAGGGGAAGAAGAAGAAGAAGAAAGATTTACACAAAAACAATAAGTTTAGTAACACAAAAAAATTCACTATTGATGAAGTGACATGTTGTAATTAGTACATAGTTAAAATTGTTTAAGTATAAACTCAAGTAAAAGGGTAAAAGTGGTCTTACACCAATTACAACTTATTACCTTAACATTTCACTTACTCAAAATTTACAAACTTATTGGATTAATTGTGCCCCCTAAAATTTAGACGTTGCAAGGGACAATTTTTTTATAATCGATTCCATACTGCCTTGTTTGGTTGTGAAGGTGTGTCAAAATAATTGATTGGGTAGGGGCATAACCAACCAATGTATAAGGTGAGTAAACTATATAGAATGAAATTTTTTACCAAGATCTAACTATAAGTTATTAAATGGTAAAATGAAAAAAAAAAATTCGCAGTTTGAAGGCATTCTACCACAGTAGTTGAGAGAAAAAGCAGAATGGTGAAGAAAATGAAAATAGCCGTTAAGAGCTGCGCACCGTTTTGATCAGATGATTCTCCAAACTTCTTGTGTGATGAACAGAACACGCAAGGTTTTCATCTGTTGAGCGCACCGTGTTCCTCAGCACACTCCAAAGCCATGAAAAGTACGCGCAAGAGGCTTGTGTATTTAATATATGAGATTATTGTTTCAGCTCTTAGAATGAAACGATGCGTAGAGAACTTAAATGAAACAATGCGTAGAGAGAAAACTTGCGTTTCCTCAGCTTCAGTGTGCACATGAGTCCCAGCAGTAAACGTAGAAGCAAAACGTAAACGTCAAATTAAGTTGAATCCAAACGGGTACTTAATGCTAACGGTCCCAATAATTACCAATTGGAATTAGACTATTTCTAGAAATGTGTTTTTGTTGTTGAGCTTGATAGGATTTTGCTAAAAATGTTTTAACTTTTCGGGAAATAAAGACAGATGGTGGAGTATTTTATTTTTTTATTTTTAGTGTAAAAGTTTAGTCCAATCAAAGGGTCAAAAATCACACGTGATGCACACATTTATATTTTATGTCAAAGCTAACAATATAGAAGACAATAGGGGGTTTTAAGCCCAATGTATTTTTAAATTCTCAGATTGATTGCAAATTTCAATAATTCTAGGGGTTAAATGTAATCGAGGTAAGAAGTGCAACTTACCCTTTGATATTGGCAAAATTCTCAATCAAAAAGCTATAGGCTAAAATCAATATTTGGATATTAAAAGAGGTAGAGGAGCTAGCTTCAGAATTAGTCCTAACCCTATCAAATGATGAAGGTGGTTCTCGGGTTCCAACAATTGTAAAAGAGATTAAAAATAGCAAGACTCTTTACAATTCATTACGATGCCATTGACACACTACCAATGGCAACTTTTGTTGATAAATCCCATGATAATTTTATCCATAGAGATTCATCACTCACCAGCATATAGTGCCCACGCAATTGCTGAAATCGGGTTTGCATTATCATAAACCAAATGCTGAGTATTTCTAAAATTTCAGAAGGAAAGAGTCCGGGGATCAAGATTCAAATGATTACCTGGTAGTAATGTCATTCTTTGTGATGTCTCTCATATATATATATATATATATATAGTTTGAACCCCACCTCCCCAACTCCTCCCCCATACATTCTTATAAAAAGAAGGAAATAGTCGGAAACCCAAACATTTACACAACATTAAAAGGCACTTATAATAAAGGCAAAAGGAAATACAGAAATCCAATTTATTACAACAATATTTGGTCAAAGCCTTTAAAAGATCTCAACCTTGTAACATGTAAAAACATCTTGTAATTCACCTATCACACTCACAAACACTGTTAAACTTACATAAAACTGGGGAAGAAATTTAAAAAAAAAAATTATAAAAAATAATGGTAGTGATAGTGGTAGTAATTTACACGAAAACCTCATTCAGTTTCATATATATGTAACCTCCCCACACAAACCCCCAATTCCATCCATGGATTAACAACTAGCACAATCAAAGAGGAGAAAAACCGGTGTACAAAACTAAGTAGCTACCCGTCAACTTCAAGTAGATCAATAATTGACTCCAACTTGCCCATCTAGGACACAGGTGATCCACCATCATTTCCTTTTGAGGCATATGATCAATTCAACTGTCCTCACCTCTGCCATTTTCTTTCTGAAAAAAAGCAGGATCAAGCAGTAAGTTACCAAGTCTTAATGCAGAGATGCTACTTTGTAACTTTTACATATTCTTTCCTTTGCTATCATCAATAAGAAGAGAATTCCAGAGGGTCAAAACAAACCTCTACCCACTGTGCTTTGCTATTGTGCTAGAATGGCATCAACACATGCCAAGTGGGATACACCATGATAACATGTAGAGGACCATACTATAAATATTTGATTAAAATGCCAAATTATGGATAAAATGGTATATACATAATGGATTACACATTGGAAAGATGGTAAAAGCATAGTAGTCAAAAGGATGCACAAACAGGACATGCTTGAAACACAAATCTAACATTTTTTCAGTGTGGGGAAAGGCATTCAAAGTGTCAGGAAGAATGAAATTTTAATTTGTACTTAAAGTAACAATCCTATCAAGTAGATGATGATTACTCTAAGCATATTTTGTCTAATCGAGAAGTTCAGCAAATATAATAGTGAAGAGTGTGTGCTGCAGTTCATATGGCAAAATTAAGAATGATGTGACTTATACAATAAGAGCAGGTGAATGAAATGGGGAAGTACAAGTATTGTGTTAACCCTAAAAAACCTATTGAGCTAAAGAAAAAGAAAAAGAAAAAGAAAAAGAAAACTATAGGCTGCTATAAAACCATTTATACAATATGATAAAAACATCAAATTGTTGAGAAGAAACACGTTCATAAAATGACAGTAGCAAAAATGAAAATGTTAAGATAAATAATAGGGAATGCTACGAAAGATAAGGAGTAAAGTCATTTGTTCAAAGGTAATTCCTATGGAATAATAGATTTGGCTATGCCGCTATGGGCAAAGGGATTAATGTGCTGGTGAGAACACATGATTGAATTCAGGTTGGAGTGAGGGGGGAAAAAAGAGGAGGCAACAAAATTATGATTTCAAATAAGATAAAATGACAAAAAAGAATATACATGCCAACCAGAATTAGTTGGTAATGACCAGTAATCCACCCCAATTTAATTGGGATTAAGGCCAAGTTTAAGTTAAGTTGAATATAAATTAACAAGACTTCAAATAATACATATGAGGTCTAGAGAATACCATGCTGATAAGTAACATTTCCCTTCGCACTCTGCTGGGCTTGAGATGTTGAATGTAAAATACGCGGAGACCCTTGCCTCCCATTTGCACCTGGTAAGGAATGTCTCTTCTTTATGTAACTGTCTCTGTCTTGCACATCTGGACTTGATCTTGGAGAGTTATTTGCTTGGAGCTTGGCTCTAGCAGATTCTGTGGCTTGCATGAAATGGGGAAGAGAACTATTAGTATTGCTCTCTACTGGTTCTTGATCAATAGGGTCTGATTTTGCTGAACCAAAGGAATTGCGTCTCTTCCCATTTTTCTCCTCTCTTGGCAACTGTTCCACACTACCTCTTGAGCCAGAATCATGATTTGGATTCGAAGGTGATTTCTTACCCCCTGACAGGGATCTAGGCTTTTGGTTGGATCCACTCTTATCACTTCTTTTCTTTTTAGATTTCACAGATACCTGACTAGAAGGCGTCCCATGAGATTCAGGCATGGTTATATGGCTTCTGGGAGAAGCTTCTGGAGATGTCCGGTATGGTTGATGACCTGTCTCAGAGTCCAGCTGTCTCTGCAGATCAGCTGATTCATCCTTCTCCGGCTTAGGCTCTATCAGTGGGGTGTCCGTAGTCACCATTAGATTTACAGATTCACCATTGACATCACCAAGATTCTCTGGCTTATCCAAGACAGAGGGAGATAAGTTAGATATTGAGACAGAAGATTCATCCTTGGATTCAACAACCATGTTTTTCATGCTGTTTGGATTGTAAATTCCATCCTCTAAAACTTTGGCTTCATGATCACACTCCGGTGCTCCAACTTCAGATATGTCAGGCGAATCAAGGGTAGAAGAAATAGAGAGCTCAGTGCCACATTCAGAGCCACCTACTTGAATCCTTGAACTGTGAGGGGTTGAATTTTCTGCTATACCGAGCTCCTTTGTCCTGATTACAGTACTTGCTCCAGACAGAGTTGTGTCTATATTTGATTCAACTTCAGCATCTTTACCTGCACTGGTAATTGTACTAAGCTCTTCGAATTTCGACTGGGCAGCAATAAATGCAGGATTGCTTGGCTTTCTTGATCCAAAGACACATTTCTTCTCTTCAGTGTCCAACTGTTCTGAGGCAAGTCTCTTCATAGAGCGTTTTGGTTGTTCAGTTTCTGTTTCAGGCTTCACAGGAAGAAAATTGAACTCCACTTGAGAATTTGAATCTGCTTGAGTACTTTGATTTGGAAGAGAAATCATGTCCAACAAGGTTTCTTTTGCATCAGATGTATTTATGCTTTCAGGCCGAGGCTGATCTAAATCATCTTCTGACAAAGAGGTAGGATTGTATGCCTGAAAGTTGAAGTCGTTGGGATCATAAGTAATCAGATTATCTTCGCTTTCAGATGGCACCAGTGATTCCCTATTGTTGGACTCTGCATCCTTTGACTCAGGAAATACTTCAGATGGAATTTCAGTTTCAAAATGAGACACCAAGTTCTCATCCTGTTCTCTTACCTGTTTTTCTGTAATTGGCTCTGCTTTCTTTGACTCAACAATATCTGGTGAAGAAACAGACATCCACCTCTCCAACCACTTCCAAGCAGAATCATGTTTAGAAGGATCACACTTAACATGGATAGGTTTGGTCTTTGGTGTTGATTCCAACAGCTTTAATTTTGAAAAGTAATCAATTTAGTCAGGCTATACATTTGTAAGAATAAATAGGCTGACAAGACTATAAAACAGCAGAAAGAAATATTGTCATACCTGACGGGCAAAACCATTGCTTAGCAGCTTCTCAATGGAAGTGTATGTTACATTAGATTCCATTGCTAATTTTTCCTTCTCCTGTAAAATGGAATAACCAGGGCAAGGTTGTTTGAACATGTGATAACAGTAATTGTTGCTTATTAAAAGGATAAGAATACATTGCCTAGCATCCAATAAATTGGCAATAAACCAAGCTCCAACAGTAAACAAGATTCAGTAATGGGTCAATTATAAATCCCTAACTTACCCTGTGATACTCACCATTAATGGTATCATTGATAGTTTACAACACTCCATGAAAATTTTAGACTCTAAAGTAGATTAATGATATTACTTAGTTTCTAAAACATTATTCAATCTATATTTTCATTCAAGTACTACCTAGTAAGTTGAAAGCTCGCGGGGCCATTATCCCACTATTATGTGAAATCTTGGCAGTGCTTGATAGGTGGTGAATCCATATGAACTGCAACAAAGGCTATTTGATTGTTCCAAAAAGCATAGGCAATATTTGCATGTCTGTGCAATCACAAAAAGCATCTCACTCTGATTTTTTTTCATTCTACATTGTTCCATAGGCAATATTTGCATGTCTGCACAAATCTTTTTTAATTTGCTCACCCTTTTAGATCTTTTTTTTTTCAAGCTTGAAATTGTTTGGGTATTGAAACCTACCCTCCCACTCCCCCTTCTCTAGAAAATTATTATATTGAACAAGCAGAGTTTGAAGCACCAACTTTTGTTTCCATTTATTTCTTTAGAGAGTAATATTTCAAGATATAGTTATTGTAATAGATTAGCATTTTTACAAAGGGGGCACTGACTTCTTTTATGCGTTTATTTATTAGGCAAGTGACATTTCAAGAATGGTTATAACTTATAATAATATATTAAACACTTTTACAAAGGGAATCCCTGACTCTTTTATTTTGTTTATTTATTTGGCAAGTTGAGATATTGTTATCATAACAGATCAACATTTTTACAGAGGGAGTTTCTGAGGTTGATAGCCAGTATATAGATTATAGCCTATTGTCAACCCAATATGAACAAGAATACTACAACAACAACAGCAAGCCTTAATCCCAAAATTTTGGGGTCAGCTATGAATACTCAACAAATTAGTTAGGATCAGTCAAATGTATTCTTTTCCTCCATTCTATTCTATCTCAAGTCATATAAAAAATAAAAAGCCTCATCAACCCTATATGGTTTGAATTTCGAAATATACTGAGTAAGATTCCAGTAGCATTACCCAGGTCTTTGAAGTATCGGTATCATTCTCATGCTTCCCACCCAATTTATTTTCCGGATATGAACCCTCTAGAGACAAACGAGCACGGCGGGCACGAACAAGAGCTTGCATTTTGGCAATGGCTTGAACACATCGTAGGGTTCCCACAGCATGACTTCGAACCAGATACCCACGAACAGCAGCTTGCAATTTAACAACATTCTTAAGCTTCAACAGCATTCTCTGACCCTGGAGAATGGTTTTTAATAAAAAGAAAGGTAAGTATGGGTACCAACCTAGCAAGTTTTGCACTCATACAGTTAAGACAAAGAGACTACCAGAAACCCTCTGATAGCAGCCTGGATGACAATAATAACAGACTCCTCTGCGTATACATCAAGTTTATTTTCGACAATAATAACAGACTCCTCTTTGTATAAATCAAGCTTATTTTCATTTTCAGTAGGAACCACTGTCTCGATTACTTTTGTTTCCACTGAAGTCGACAACTGGGGTTTCTCATCTATTGATTGTATAACTGAGATTTTCTCCAGAACAGTAGAGTTGGCTGGTTGTTGATAGTTAATATTAACATCTTCTGGGCTCTCCTTATTTGCAGAGGAGGGGGTTTCTGAGATAACAGTGTTGCTAAGCACTCGATGCCGGGCAGACCTCTTCCGGAAACTCCACCCACGTTTGTCACTTGAACCCTTGGCCTGGAGTGAAGCACAAATAACACAATTCAACACAACACAATACACACACATAAAAGTGACTGCCAGTCTGCCCTCCTCTTATTGCTCTGTCCATTAATAGCATTAAGTTCCAATCTATATGAATTATGACCTTGCAACACTACTTCATTGGAAAATGGCTTCAGGAAAACTTGATAAGAGTAGGAAAAAAACCGTTCTCAGAAAAACATTATAAAAATTTGCAAGATCTGCAAATGTATCAAGTCAATTGATAATTGTACGAATGAACCCATCTCTATCTTTCGTCGCATAAATCTTTCAAACACATTGTACACTTCCAATGTGATTTCATTCACACCTTTTTTGCTTTATCTTTGTCGAATTATTGATACCAAATCAACTACACACTGCAATATAAATCTTCCAGTATTTTTTTTAAAAAAAAATTCTCTTTCTTTCTTTCTGTAAATGACAAGCAGGATCAACATAATGTGCTTCGCTATTCAGCAATCTTAATGAATACAACTGCTTCATTGTGAACAAGCATTTGTGCTAAACCAACAAAGAACTGATTGTAAGAACTCAATTACTCATAATGCTAGTAAAAATAGTAAGTCCAAACACACAGAATCAATTTTTTTTTTTAATAAAAAAATCAGAATCATCATTGCTTAATTACTGAATAAACCAAATCAGAAACAAGAAATCCCTCAGATCTTAATATATACATATATAAGAAGAAATCAAAAGCTCGGCTTTAATTCAATCACACAGTTGCACTGAAACTCAGTTTAATTTTATTTGATTCACAGATCTTAAAAAAATACTAAAAACTTTCCAATAATAGCATTTTTGTAACCAGTACAAATCTAACAAGAACACCAAACCAAATCACAACAGAAAGAAAGTCAACGAAAACAAAGAAGACTGAAACCAATCAGGTACCTCGGAGACCTCGATATCATCCTTGTCCTTTGAATCGCTACCGCAGGTGATTATTTTGAAGCATGAGGTAGATTTCACCATTTTTTTTTCTCTCTCTCACACCAGCCACCAAGACTTTACTCACAGCTCACTCTCAGTCTCAGCTTCTCTCTCTTTCTCTCTCTTTCTCTCTCTTTCTGTGTCTAACTGAGACAACAAAAACAAAACCGCCTAGGAAAATAGAATGTTACAAAAACGTAGTAAAGTTTAAAAGAACACGGACCTCAAACACGTTCCTTAAATCTAGCTAAACTCTAAAATTGGAGTCCGCCATTTATCGAGTCCGTTCCGTTGGTTCCAAAGCATTGTCCTGTCCGTTGAGAAAAGAGAGAGAGATAGATAAATGAAAAGGCTGTCAGACTCAGATCTCTACACTTTACTTTTCTTTTTTTTCTTTTGCTAAAATTTTATTGGAAATGAAAACAAAACTATGTGTCTTTCTTATCTTATCCACCCAACATTAAATTCACGAGACTCGCGAGAAATTTACGTTTTCTTCAGTAAATTTCGTGGTCTAGTCTGGTGTGAACTGTGGACTGAGTTTAATGTGTAGTACAATATTTTATTTGTGATAGAAGTATTCAAAGTTTACCGTTGTATCCGTATCCAAATTTCGATCAGAACTACCCCTTTTTCTTTTCTACTTTTGAGATGGGTTTAGAGTACTGTTGTGAACTACAATCTCTGAAGTTTATCACGTGTATAATTAGTCTTTCAAGTTTAAAGCAAGTACAATTATTCTTTAAGTTTTAAAATTGAGTTGTATTAGTCTTTTTACTAATTGCTATTAACTGTGTTACTTAGGTGGCTAACGGAACAATAACTTGACATTTTTTTAAATGATGTGGCATATTTTTAATTAAAAATTACTCTTAAGTGATTTTATCCTCTCAGACGTTACTCTTTCTTTCTTTCTTTCTCCCTCTATCTCAGATTAGCAAAAAAAATGTTTGCTTTCCATATGTTTTGATTTTTTTTCATTTTTTGTGAAGCAAATGGGTATCGCATTCACAAACATTCTCCCTCTCTCTCAGATTGGCAGTGTTGTGGATTCGGTGGTTTGCTCTCTTTCTCCCTCTCTATCAGATCGGTGGCTTGGTTTTGTTCCGTGGAGATCAGCGATGCTATGGTGGTGGGTTTGGTATGGGTATTTTGCGTGGTGGGTCTGTGGTGGTGCTGGTTTACAAGGTTTTTTTTTTTTTTTTTTTTTAGCGGTGGGTTTACTAGTGGCGATGGTGTGTAGTGCAGCGGTGGTGGTTTTTTTTTTTTTTTTTTTTTTAGCGGTGGGTTTACTAGTGGCGATGGTGTGTAGTGCAGCGGTGGTGGAATGGGGTTGCTGGGGTTTCCTTTTTTGCTTTGATTTTTTATTGTGGGTATTGTGGCTGATTTGTGGGTAGCCGATGGTGGTTGCTTTTGATTTGTGGCTAATTTTTTGTTGTGGGATGTGTGGGTTTGATGGTGGTGGTGGTGGGGGTGGGTTCGCTGTGGTGGAGGTGGCTATGGTTTTTGGTCGAATTTGGGGTCTATAGGTCGAATTTGGGTGGTTTGGATTAGATTTGGTGGCGTCTGGGTGGCTGAGTTTTGGTGGAAGGTGTTGACTGTTGATAGGAATTTAAAATATCAGATTTGTTTTTAATCCAGTCAATATGATTTTTCAATTCATCTAACATGAAAACTATTTTTTTTTTTAAATTAAAAACATGTCATATCATTTAAAAAAATGCCAAGTCATTGTTTCATTAGCCACGTAAGTAACACCGTTAACAACAGTTAGTAAAAGGACCAATACAACTCAGTTTTAAAGCTTAAGGGACTAACTGTGCTTGCTTCAAATTTGAGGGACCAATTGCACACACAGGGTAAACTTTAAGAACTAATAATGTAGTTTCGTCTAAATTAATTGAGTTACAAGACTTTTTACTATTTTATCATAATTTTTTTAAATCTTATAAATTATTTTTCATATTTGATTTGATTTTGTTACATCATCAAGTCTAGACATTAACTCAACTATCATCATTTGCTAAATTTCTTATATTGCGACAAAATCTAATCTAATCATGTCAATATGGTTAAATGAAATTTTAAAAACCATATGATAAAGTTAACCTAAAAGCTGCTCCTTAAAAAAAAAATAAAAAAAAATAAAAAGTTAAACTAAAAGCTCTAAAATATCTTAATCATACGCATACTTAAAAGGGGTGTGCGTGGGTTAAGTTAAGTTAGGTTAAGGGGATTTTTTGACCCAACCCGCCATGATGGGTAAAAAAAAAAAATCCAACCCAACCCACATGGATCAGGTTGGGTCGAGTTGAAATCATGGGTTGGACAATTTTTTTTTAATTATTAAATTGAGAAAAAATATATAAATATATTTGTGGGGTCAGGAAATCGTACAGCCACGGCCCACTCCGAGCCAGGCCTAAATGGCCCAGTCCGAGGAGGGATGATTGCCCAAGGCCAGTTTGGGGAGCAAACCCTTCTTTGGATCCGCGCCGAGGATCCCCTCGTCCTCGGCATACTAAGGATAACTATAGAGGAGGGGGGACAAACCCAGAGCCAGTTGTCACCTCAGCACTTAATACGTTCACCTAACACTTCTGGCCGCATTAATGGGGATGCAACCCTCGGGCAGGGCTACATCGATCAGAGCGAACCACTTGAGCACAGATACGACCTCTGATGGGACAGGCGGCCAGAGGAGAGGCCAATGAACGATCAACAGGAAGAAGAAGAGAGTAGTATATAAGAGAGACAAGCAAAATGTTAAAAGGGGGAGGGGGTGTGAAGGGAGGAAAAAAGCCTCCTCGGCCATGGGCCAAAGAGCATCTCCTAGTTGTAAATTGTTCCAAGTGTTTCTTCAATAAAAGGAAAAGATGTTCAGGCTTCTAAGGGGCCGGTCAGCGCCTAAACCTTCAACCCACTCTCTACAAATTTATTGTTTCTAAAGGGCCGGTCAGCGCCTAAACCTTCAACCCACTCTCTACAAATTTATTGTTCTGGGTTCGTTGGGCCTATAACCAATCTCTTTGGGCTTAGGCTACAGAAATCGACCCTACAATATTTATTAAAAAAAAAAAACAAAGATTAGTATCAATGTAACTTCTTAAAGGCAAACAACACTAATGACTAAACAACAATAGAAATTTACTAGGGTTTGTGAAAACTAATTGTTTTTTATATAAGATAGGAAGAGATAGTTATTTTAAAATTTGTATTAATTATATAATATATATATATATATATAGAGGTGGATTCAAGTTACACATTTTCTAAACCATTGGATTTAAGTAGATCCAACAGTAAAAAAAGACACTCTCATTAATACTAATATTTTGATTAGTATCTCATTAATTATCATTTATTTATTGCATTTCATATCTATCTCTAAACCAAAAAAAAAAAAAAAAAACACAACAAAGTATACGTTTCTCTCTAATTTTTTTTCCCATCATTTCTCCAAAAAGAAAATATGTTATATTTGACTCTCTCTCTCTCTCTCTCTCAACGTTTCTCTCTCTATCTCTTTCTCCTCCATCATTGTTCCAACTCCATGGATAGATTACTGGTAAAAAAAAAAAAAAAACTAATGTTTAATCCAAGTTGGGGAAGTGCAAGGACGAAGATCTTATGTTTAAAAAGTAGCATATGATAAATAAAAAAATAATTAAAAAAAAAAAAAAAAAACTTATGTTTAATCCAAGCTGGGGAAGTGCAAGGTCGAAGGATGAAGATCTTATGTTTAAAAAGTAGCAGATGATGAATACATAGACGTGTGCAGAGCAGAACAAATCTCAACTTATTAATCGGTGTTTTTTTTTTTTTTTTTTTTTTTTTTTTTTTTTTTTTTTTTTTTTT
>NW_027069926.1:0-55731 GCF_002906115.3 Quercus suber | reverse complement strand
TTTTTTTTTTAAATTAAAAACATGTCATATCATTTAAAAAAATGCCAAGTCATTGTTTCATTAGCCACGTAAGTAACACCGTTAACAACAGTTAGTAAAAGGACCAATACAACTCAGTTTTAAAGCTTAAGGGACTAACTGTGCTTGCTTCAAATTTGAGGGACCAATTGCACACACAGGGTAAACTTTAAGAACTAATAATGTAGTTTCGTCTAAATTAATTGAGTTACAAGACTTTTTACTATTTTATCATAATTTTTTTAAATCTTATAAATTATTTTTCATATTTGATTTGATTTTGTTACATCATCAAGTCTAGACATTAACTCAACTATCATCATTTGCTAAATTTCTTATATTGCGACAAAATCTAATCTAATCATGTCAATATGGTTAAATGAAATTTTAAAAACCATATGATAAAGTTAACCTAAAAGCTGCTCCTTAAAAAAAAAATAAAAAAAAATAAAAAGTTAAACTAAAAGCTCTAAAATATCTTAATCATACGCATACTTAAAAGGGGTGTGCGTGGGTTAAGTTAAGTTAGGTTAAGGGGATTTTTTGACCCAACCCGCCATGATGGGTAAAAAAAAAAAATCCAACCCAACCCACATGGATCAGGTTGGGTCGAGTTGAAATCATGGGTTGGACAATTTTTTTTTAATTATTAAATTGAGAAAAAATATATAAATATATTTGTGGGGTCAGGAAATCGTACAGCCACGGCCCACTCCGAGCCAGGCCTAAATGGCCCAGTCCGAGGAGGGATGATTGCCCAAGGCCAGTTTGGGGAGCAAACCCTTCTTTGGATCCGCGCCGAGGATCCCCTCGTCCTCGGCATACTAAGGATAACTATAGAGGAGGGGGGACAAACCCAGAGCCAGTTGTCACCTCAGCACTTAATACGTTCACCTAACACTTCTGGCCGCATTAATGGGGATGCAACCCTCGGGCAGGGCTACATCGATCAGAGTGAACCACTTGAGCACAGATACGACCTCTGATGGGACAGGCGGCCAGAGGAGAGGCCAATGAACGATCAACAGGAAGAAGAAGAGAGTAGTATATAAGAGAGACAAGCAAAATGTTAAAAGGGGGAGGGGGTGTGAAGGGAGGAAAAAAGCCTCCTCGGCCATGGGCCAAAGAGCATCTCCTAGTTGTAAATTGTTCCAAGTGTTTCTTCAATAAAAGGAAAAGATGTTCAGGCTTCTAAGGGGCCGGTCAGCGCCTAAACCTTCAACCCACTCTCTACAAATTTATTGTTCTGGGTTCGTTGGGCCTTTAACCAATCTCTTTGGGCTTAGGCTACAGAAATCGACCCTACAATTGGCGCCGTCTATGAGAAGGATTAGTGCGCCGACCGGCACAACAGGCAACGGTTCCAAGTAATCATTCTAGGAAAGATTGATGGTGGTCAAAAAAAAAAAAAAATCGAGACAGATGATTCAACAGCAAAGAAAGAGAACTCGATATTATTTCATAAAAAAGAAAAATTACAGATTACAATCAGAGGCTCAGGCAGGCGTGTTTCACAACTATTCCTACCAGCTAGTTCTACAATCAGAGGCCCAGGTGGACCCTACAATTCCCTAAAACTAGCTAGAGGGAAGTATCAACCTGTGCTTTTATTGGCATCAAGAGAATGGGAGAACTTGACACTAAAAGCAGGGAAGGGGGAGGGCCAGCTTGTTTCAAGGCTACCAACAACTCCTTTCTAGGAGCGGCGGAGCTTGAACAAAGCGAGGAGCAGATGCAGGGGCACCGGGACGCCTTCCCCCGTGATGTTCCCTTGATTCTCTCCACTCCTCACGAGCGTTGGCCGTCGGAGACGGCAACACTCGGGCACCGGCCATGACATGAATTCACACATCTCCTCCGTCGGGGGTGCGCTTTGAGGAGAGACATTAGGTACTCCAACGACATCCCTCCGAGCCACCATGTATGGCACCATCGGGGTTACGCCTAAACTCTGCCGCACCGGAATCCCAGTGAGGGCTGCGGCCATAATGGCTCTTGGCACGGATGCCCTCACACCCGCCCAAAGCCGCCTCATCTCTACTGAATCTAGTCACAATTCCGGCGAGGTTATCAAAAGAGCTAAAGGGGTGTGTTCTGTCTGTTTGTGTGGGGAGGTTCATGGTATGTGAAGAAACCTTTCCCCCCGAAGAGCCTTATATAGGGGATAAATGTTGGTGAGAATTAATTCACGCAGAATTCGAAAAGAGAGCTGTCAACAGTGCTAGTTATGAGGCCACCAAATTTCAAGGGGACCGTAGACCGTTAGATCTATGTTAATTCACGAGAACATTAATGAGGGCGCGTCTCGCGCACCGAAAAGTCAAGCGCGGAACACGAACGGCCAAGGGACGCTTCGTAAGTGAGGAAAATGGGGGCTCGAGCTGGAGGCGAGATCAGCGCCACGTGTAAGACCAAAATCCGGCTCAAGGAATAATCATCTCCAATAGAGCGATCCGAAGACAAACCCCTACTTACAAAGAAATGAAAGCGTTAGACAGAACCAAGGCACTGCATGGTCCTCGGACTCATGCCTATGGGGAAACTACTCGCTCCTCTATACCTAGGTACTAGACAGAACCAAGGTGTTGCATGGTCCTCGGACTCAAACCTATGGGGAAACTACTTCTTCAGTTTTTTTTTTTTTTTTTTTTTTTTTTTGTGTGTCTTCTTGTCTTCTCCTGTTGTAATTTATTTTATTTATCAAGTAAATGCTAAAGACAAGTAGATCAAACTCATTCTAATTCTGATGAAATTTTTTATTTCTATAATAGAGTTAAATTGGTTCTTGCTGCTATCCCCATGTATACAGCACCATCAATTTATCTTTCAAAGTCAGTCGGCTCCAAGATTGATCGTACCCTTAAAAAGTTTTAATGTTGTAAAACCTAACAATTCACATTCCTTTTCCCCTGAAACAGGATCTGCAGACATGTACAATAGAATTCTCCAATTATATATAGTAACACGCTTGTTCTCAACTGTCATAGCTTGGGATATTGATAAAAACGAGTGAGTGTTTCTTTCAATTTTATTGTTCTGCTGTTTGTTTTTTGTTTTTTGTTTTTTTGTTTTTTGTTTTTTTTTTTGGCAATGTGGAACAATGGTGGAGGAGAAAGAGACAGTGAGAGAAACGTAGAGAGAGAGAGAGAGTCACTAAGACTTTTTTTTGGATTTAAAAATAGGTATAAAATATAATAAATGATGGATAATTAATGAGATCCTAATCAAATTATTAGCATTAATGAGGGTCTTTTTTTACCATTGGATCTACTTAAATCTAATGATTTAAAAAAGGTGTAACTTAAACCCATCATATATATATATATATATTAAATATATAGGTGGGTCGGTTCGGGTTTGATGGGTTTGAAATTTTATAACCTAAATCCAACCCGACCTGCTATCAAAAAAAAATTTGTGTAATCCAACCTAACCCACCAAGCCTTAAAAACTGATCCAATCCAGCGAGTTGGGTTGGGTCGGGTCGGTTTTCGCTGATTGGTGGCTTTGCTGCACACCCCTACTTAAATTCACAAATTTGAAACCACTACATACATACAACTTTGACATAACTAATAATATGACCGTTGATGTTGTTATTAGTGTTGATAAAAATGATGATGATGATGGATAACGTGATTAGCATTAATAATAAATAAGCTACATGGATCATATGAAAGTAAGATAACTGTAATTATTTCTTTAAAAAAAAAAAGTAACTTTAATTATAATTTACAACATTAACATTTGCAGAAAAAGATTGTGTGCTGTTACTCTTTATTTTATCCACTGCACTTGTTTTGTACTGATAATTAAGGTTGTAAAAGTGCCATTGTTTTAGGTATGGTCCACTACCTAGCTAGCATTAGTCTAGTACCAATAATGGTAAAGTTTTTGTGTTACCTGTGTCCTATTATATGATATCTCATACGACCAAAGCTTTTGGAAAGCTGGGACATGAGGGACATGAGAGGGGCAGAAAAGGCAGACAAGATTTTAACTGTTCAAGATACACTCTTTCTTTTTCTTTTTTTAATTTCAATTTTATAGAAAAATCGATGTAGATTTTTTTGCAAGTAAATTTAGAAAAGGATAGGAGGTTTAGATTAGGTATAAATATTATGTTCAAATCTTGTTAAGGGAAAAAAAAACAATTTTATATGAATAACTATCAATTGACAATTATTAGCTTAACAAAACAAATATTGAATAATAAGTTGTTGAAAGGTCTATGGCTTGGGTTGAAAGGACACCCTCATACACCATTGATTGTTGACCTTGACAAATTTTTTTTTTTTTTTTTTGATGGATGACCTTGACAAATTTAATACTTGAGAAAGGTACCCGAAACTAGATTCTACTTTTAATTTTGACAACAAAAGTCATATGTTAGATAAGACTATATCCATTTTCCACTACAATGCTAAAATGAGAATTTTAAGCGATTACCTTTCTTTTTTTACTCATAAACTATCAACTGTATATATGGATATGGTTATTTACTTGTTTATAGGTCTCATCTTTTCTCCTCTCCCTTTTACTAGTTCGTGAATAAAAACAAAACACACAAACATGCATTACGGTGCTCACAAGCAAGTATTGAGCCAAATTTTTAAATCCATCGTTAGAAAAATGTTTACTTATCTTTCACAGATTTTTTTAAAAAATATTAATAATAAAATACAAGGTCTCTTTCAGAAAACAAACTCCCTTTCTACCTCACCTATAAACCAATAAAAATACGTATTACATTAATAAATAAATAAAAGCAAAACAAAACAAAACCTCTATAAGGATATTTTTTGGTAAAATATAAAAATTGTTTATTCTTGATTAATCTATTTGGAGGGGGGAGGAATGTGGTTTGTTAACATAATTATTTGTTATTGTGATTTAATGAATTTACTAAATGATTATTTTCAATTAAATTATGAAAATGTATTGAAAATAAAAGGATTTGTTTGAATATGGTAAAATTTATCATAGAAATTTATATTTGAATTAATAATAAGTTTTGATAGGAAAATTTTGATTATTTTATATAGATTAAAAATAGTTTTAAATGGGATATAAAAAGAATAGATAGAAGTAGATTTAGATGGATTTGAAAGAATTTTAAATGTGCTGTATAAATAGTTCTAAAACAAATGGACACTTCATATAAAATTATAGGATGTGAAGTTGAATAAAATTAATAGTGCAATTAAACTTATAGGGGCACGATTTACAGCTCAAGCCCAAATATGTATGGGATTGTGGATTAATGAGCTCAGTACAATAAATTTGTAGAGAGTGGGTTAAAGAACTAGGTCCTAGTGAATTTAACAACGGCTATGATAGGTTTGAAAGACCATCATGCAAAAGCGAAACGCATAAGGTTTGGTCCATGTATAGTTCGAGGAGGCAAATATTCTTATAGACCAATGGAACTGATTACAAGTGCAATTCTGATCGCTACAGTGTTCTTTCTCTATTTTTCCGATCCCCCTTCTCATGAAGGTTTTATTACGTTATATAGCCTCCTCCGGACCATCTTGATCTTACACTTGTCGGTCATCTAAGTCCTCACTTCAGTGACTGTCCCATCAGACGCCTCTTTTGGCCCTCTGTAAGTTGTAGTAGTCAAGGCAGCACTGTTTAGGGATCTTTTCCACATAATTGCGGCCAAAAAAGTAGCTGCAGCGCATTTAATGCGGTGATAACAGCTTTTTATTAAATATTTCGAAGATCCCATCAATCTTATACGTGTATGATGAACATTCTTATTGCTGGAGGCTTTTGGAAAATCACCTGGATTATCAGAATACAGATTTGAAGTGTCTTCATCACATCCAAGGGAGATTTTCCTCCTCAGATTGCCTTTCGTTCGTTCGTTCCTTGTGAAACTTTAATTGGAACCCCTTGTAATCATCTGCTCCTCCTCGTGAAACTTTAATTGGAACCCCTTGTAATCATCTGCTCCTCCTCAAACACAGCCATGTATCCGGATTAGGCCCAATGTCTAATTTCAGGCCCTTATCCCTACAAAACTAATTTGAATCTTTCATCGCTCTTCCAATTTAATGTATGTATGGTATGAATTTGAATTTTTTTATTAATCTTCCACTTTAATATCTATATCTATTTATATTGTCTGTAAGAGGATTCATTTCTTTGGACTGGACTTTTATATGATTCTTAAATACTCATAGACCCTACTTTTAGCTGAGACAAAATTTGAAGACAATCGGGTAAAAATATATTTCCAACTCCACTTAAAATGCCTACAAAATATAACACTCTCCTACAAATCCATATTTTCAAAACAAATTTATCCAAAAAATTTGTTTAAAAAAACTTCTCAGAGCACTTTGTATTTTTATTTTTTTTACTTTACTAAGACTCACCAACCAAAAAAAAACCCCTCTCAGATAAAAAACAAAAAAAGGGGGGTTACACTATAATTTTCCACCCCTTTCCCTTAACATCACATATAGTTCTTAGGTTCCAAAAATTATATTATATTATATATAATTTGATAGTTGAGATTTGGAAATATTTGAATTGTGGACTTTTTGTTGAAAATATCATGAAATACTAATTGAATTACAAATATTGGTGATTGCTTCAAATTTTTTTTTTTTATAGGGACAAAAACTAACAAATGATGCAAAACTAGTGAATTGTGGACATTTATATATAAACAATATTATGGTGTAAAATCTTTAAGGCTTTATTTCTTTGTACATTTAATATGTAAAACTAGTGACAAAGACGTGTTAAAACTAACATGGATAATCATAAAAATACCAAAAACAAAAAAATAAAAATAAATACAAAATACTAATAAAAAAGGACCACATGGGTATGCATGGCCATCCATTATGGGCAAGTGGTCCATTACTTTTTATTTTCTACTTTTTCTTGTTTAGGTAGTTTGATTTATATATCGTTTAGCAAATCATGAAACTTATCACGAGTCTATTAACATTGTATAATTGAGTGATAAATAAATGGAAAGAGAGGCAGTGGGGTTGGGGGGGGAGGGGCAGGAGCTTTTGCCTTCAGATTAATTGAATCCTCTGCAGAGCTCAAGCTACCAGCCTTTGACTGTTTCAGAGGAGACAGCTCAGTTAAAACAGTCTTTGGAGTTGTTTTTTGCACTGGTGAAATGAGGTCATGCCTATAGCTACTTTCTCTGAAATTTGAATATTCAGAATTGTTAACGATCAACTTTGCAAGAACAGGTCGCCTCCAAACTTCGGCCAGAAGTTTTCCCTGACCGCCCTTTGGAATTGGCTTCTTGCCACCTGCATCTGAAATAGATTCTTCAACAACTTCACTTGCAACTGTCTGCCTATATCTAGTAATATCATTATTTTCTTCAGGTTTCTTCAGATTCTTCAGGATGAACCTTGCTGACTTTTACTTCTGTATTTCCATCTGTTGTATGTGCAGTGTTTTCTGGGCCATCATAG
The DNA here is from genome assembly GCF_002906115.3 of Quercus suber. NCBI lineage: Eukaryota > Viridiplantae > Streptophyta > Magnoliopsida > Fagales > Fagaceae > Quercus > Quercus suber. The sequence continues at coordinate 48,256 of NW_027069926.1, read as the reverse complement.
AGCATATCATCATCCCCTGTAGCATCATTTTGTGCTTGATGGGTTTTATCACTTAAATGCAAAACCTGGAAGTTATGGGAAAAATCAAGATAAGTATGCGCAAAAAAAACTGTTCTGTTTTTCTTTTTAGTGGATCCATCAAATGAATGATTCTAGATATGCAAAAAGATGATTTGGTAGGTATCTTTTACTAGCATGCTCTGAGAACATCTTTGAAACTTGAGATGTGTCAAGGTTCAAAAAGGTTGTGCTCTAGAATTTCTAAAGTTCAACAAGACTCCCATTGATTTACCTTTGAACAAACTCTAAAAGAATAACAAGCCGATTAAGACCACCCTTTTCTTACCCACCAACAAAAATCCAGTTTCTCAAAAACATCCCATCTGCTTTAGATGCATTGGCAATAAAAAATAAATAAATAAATAAATAAAGGATAAATTTCATATGAGGGGCATTTCATTCAACGTAAGTATATTGTAGGAGCATGGAACCTGGTTCTGCTAAGGTCATATTGATTAGAAAATTTTCACTCTCTTTTCATGGGCACGTTGAGAAACAAATGGTTGGCTGCACTTGGATAGATACCTCCATCAAATTCTGAACTATTACAAAATTTATAGCATGCATGAGCATGACGCAGCCAATTCAACCAAAGTTAGAAATCAGCTGGACTACATTTCATTTCCTACCCATGCTCCATAATAATAGGAGTGGAAATTATAGTAGTTGAGTTGAATGATGGTGTTTGCAAGCCATGCAAAGAAATCTCACCAAACTAAAACAATTAAAGGCGCTAATAAAGCTTAATTTAACCTACTCTTTGTGTCGAGTAGGTGATTATGTTAGTGCAAGGGTAATACATTGTTCACAAAACAACATTAGTATCAAATGTTATGAATTTAACTTCTTGCTGATAGGACAGTTAACTTGCTGATAGGACAGTTAACATAAACCAATATGTTCCTAAATTCCAGTAAAGAAAGAAATATCCGCCTACCTTTGCACGCCGCTGTTTCTCTGTGAATCACTCCCTTTCAAATCTTGATCAGACTTATGTAATCCAGGAGATCCGAAACACTGCAAGAAAAGGCCAAGGGTTTGGGTGACCTGAAGTATAATAATTCAATTATAACCAAGTAATTTGGAATACCATATCAATACCTAAGGTGACCTTTGCTTGCATGGATGCGTCTGGCTTTGGAGTTCCAGTTCTTGCTGCTTCTTGCTGCTCCAGAGCTTTTGATTCAAAATATTCAAGCCATGCAGCAGCATCCTGCAATTAACAACATAGAGCATCTTTATATGTCAAATCTGGAAAGAGCATCCCCCATTGACAGATTGGCTGAAATCATCCTTGAGTTCAACCAGTTGTGTATTGCAAAATTATCTTCTATAACAAATTTCAATAGAGATACCAAGATTGGTTGTGTTGCAAAATTTTACTTCTTTAACGAATTCCAAAAGAATAGATTGAAGAAAATGAACGCTATAGGTTAAAATTCTTCCATATATATCCTAATAGTCTAGTTCTTCCTCATGAAAAAAAAATACTAAAAATTTTAGTATATTGAATAAATAGGAAGAGACTTCAAATGAATTTAGTAACCCAATAATCATTAACTTAACCAAAAGAGAAATTTCTTATATATTTCATGAATTTTATTGGATATTCATATTACTTTTAAATTATTCAAACTATCTCTCAATTTAAAGCTCTTTGCCTTTAGTTCCCACCATCAAAATAACACTATAATTGTGTTTCGATCCAAGCGAAAAAAAAAAATTCAATTTAAATTAATGGAACTGGGAAATGTCCCATCACAATCATATGAACAATTTAGTGATTTACTACACCTTTTAAAAGCTAAATGATCCATGAATTGAACTTGCCATAGCATGTGCCCATGCATTAACCATGTATCAGCTCACTCTTAATAGGGTTTGGAACACAAATTGTATTAATGTTGATAAGGACGTGCCTCATTCAGTCCACTATACCTGCCTCTGCATGCCAGAGCACTACAATTAATAATTGAGCATTTTGTAATTATGTGAATTTGGACCTTGGAAAGTTTGAGCACCTATGAGTACCAGCATTTCTCTATAAATAGTTAAATACCTCTGATATAATAATGCTGAGAATTTTGTATTGAACCCTCTTATCCCTCTCAATTTAGAGTTTATATAGTTTGAAAGTGTCAATTTATCAAATTCCTACTAGGAGATCGGCAAGTTTGCTGCTGCTGGCCCCCTTGCTATGAGGAGTGCAAATCAAAGTATAGTTTTTTTTTTTTTTTTTTTTTTTTTTTGTGTATATACTTGTCCAGAATCTCATGTGATTATTTTATACAGCGTGCCACTTACGAGTCACAACCATGTAAATCCCACATATGTGAGACCAAAAACCCTGTAAGAGATCTAGCATACAAAGTGAGTATAAGAGATAATTTTATGCCAAGATTGAGAGGGTATCTCACGTCTCACGGAAACTTATTCAACTATCTTTTAGTAGTTTTAACTTGTGTTCTTTTAATGTACTATAATTTCTTATTTTTGCTGATACAAAAGTTATCTCTTGTGCTTGCTCTAGGCGTGGGTGGTGGGATTCGCATCATTGTGAGATTTTTACGCTTAAAAATAAAAATAAAAAAGAATATGAAGAAATTGAGAACCAACCCATCTTATTTGACTATATATTTACATTATGTTAAGAATTAAGATAGATACCCACTTTTATTAAGACCCTTGTTCTATTCTAACAAAGACACGTCCTCTGATCCTCCTAGTGTTGATTGTGTGCGTAATATTTTTCTGTCGTTTGATGCAAACCNGAGGCAGTGGGGTTGTGGGGGGAGGGGGGGGGGTGGGGGAATGGGACCCAAACTCAACTGTTCCTTTTCATGTGGATGTAGGTATTACAAAATAAAATAAAATTTAAAAAGAAAAAAAAAAACGGTGGCTTATGAGGAAGCAAGTAAATGAATGGGATTGGCTGTCTCAGGATCCCTGTAACAACTAAGATAAGCCTATTTGAACCAAAATAAATAAATTTTTTCCAATAAAATAATGTTTTTTTTTTTTTGAAACACTAATAAAATAATGTTAGCCTAATGGTATACATCTAATCAATGTTGACAGCTCTTTTGTCTTTATTTGCCATGTGGCTTTCTGGAATGTTAACACGTACGAGCACATGGGGTGCCCTAAGGCCACTCTAGCTAGCTGTATCAGAAAATTATCAGCTTTGTTTACAAACCAAAACCCATACCTATGTTCTTATCAAAAAAAAAAAAAAAAAAAAAACCCATGCCTATGTTTTAGCTGCACTGCTCCAAGTGAGATGCCATGAGCCTGTCATGTGGGGTTGCCCTAAAAAATTATGCTATGAGGTTGATAGGTTGGAGATGGACATACTCAAAGCTCTTACGGACTTTTTGGTGTGAAGAATGAACCATTAGCGCATGGTATAAATTTTGGGTGGTCCAAATTTGTGTATACAATTATATATGTATAACAAGTGAGAAAATAAGATTAGTATAGCAGATTCCAATTGTCTTAATTGATACAAAACCTTATGTTTTAGAGTAGGAGATCTGGTTCGAATTTCGTTTATAATAAAAATCAATTGATTTTTTCGCTTGATAATAAAAACAATTATTATAAAATGAACGCTATAGGTTAAAATTCTTCCATATATATCCTAATAGTCTAGTTCTTCCTCATGAAAAAAAAATACTAAAAATTTTAGTATATTGAATAAATAGGAAGAGACTTCAAATGAATTTAGTAACCCAATAATCATTAACTTAACCAAAAGAGAAATTTCTTATATATTTCATGAATTTTATTGGATATTCATATTACTTTTAAATTATTCAAACTATCTCTCAATTTAAAGCTCTTTGCCTTTAGTTCCCACCATCAAAATAACACTATAATTGTGTTTCGATCCAAGCGAAAAAAAAAAAATTCAATTTAAATTAATGGAACTGGGAAATGTCCCATCACAATCATATGAACAATTTAGTGATTTACTACACCTTTTAAAAGCTAAATGATCCATGAATTGAACTTGCCATAGCATGTGCCCATGCATTAACCATGTATCAGCTCACTCTTAATAGGGTTTGGAACACAAATTGTATTAATGTTGATAAGGACGTGCCTCATTCAGTCCACTATACCTGCCTCTGCATGCCAGAGCACTACAATTAATAATTGAGCATTTTGTAATTATGTGAATTTGGACCTTGGAAAGTTTGACGTCGTAGGTAGTGATATGAATTACAATGCTTTTTTTTTTCCTTGAGCGAATAGAGTCATAAAGGATTTTTTTTTTTTTTTTTTTTTGAGGAATCTTTAAGAACGAGTCATGGAGGACTTTAGGACTCGTTTGTTGGAGTTTATTTTCAACTAACTTAGCTTATTTAGGTACAACAGAATTTTTATTCAGCTTAGTTTTTAAGTCCAATAAATTAATAGAAATAGACAAGCGTAGAACTTTTTATTTTTTAGAAGAAACGAGCGTAGATGTTAGAACTATCATAAATGGATTATTATGACTATTTTTTTTTTCCTTTTTGCTGAGAATGATACGCACATATATGTATAAACTTGTTTTTTTTTTTTTTTTTGATAGGATATGTATAAACTTGTTATTACGTGACTGATTTCCAACACACCAACAATGATTTTGGTGCTCTTATCAACAAAATTTTATAAAAAAAACAATGACTTTGTGCTTGCATACTTCTCAAAGTTGTGAAGTCTCCATCGGTTCACTTATTTTCCTATCAATGAAGACACCTACCCCTTATCAAATCCATTTTTTTATTCAACGATAAACGTTTTTCTTCTTAAATAATACTCCTTGTAATAGGAGTAGGATTAAAAACCCCAATCGAGGGAGTCACAAATCACAATCATTAGAAAGGGTGTGTATATATAGTCATGCCCTATATCTCCTTGTAGGTGGAGAATTATTTCAACAATCAACCATGTCGTTTAGGTACAACGGCACCATATGACTGTCCACCATTTGGGCCTCATCACGCTTAAAGGTAATTCTGGTGGAGCCCTTTGTCACATGGGGAATGCACCATTTACACAGTGAATTGATACAATGTTCCTTTCAGAATTTTTCAGCACATATTACCTCTAAAGAGAAGCAACCAAATCATAATAAGAAAGGCCATGACCCCATGGGCTTTTCATGCTTTGCCAGGTTTCTTCAAAAGGTTGCACAAGCACTGGTGTGATACACATGGTAAGCTGAAAATAGTTATTGAAAATGGTTTAATTCTTATATGGGTCTCTTAAAATGTTTGAGACTATATATATGGGCCAAAGTAAAAGGAAAAGAAACTGTGTGTGTGTCCTCGAATGATTCCATTCCAAAGTAGATGTATAGCTAGCTTTTTATTTGCGTTTTGTTTTACAGTGTCAAAACAATCATCCTGTCCAAAAACACAAATAGAGAGAAGGTGATATTGCCATCTCAATTCTGTGGTAGACATACAGGGAAAATGAATTATTGAACGTGATATATACGAAGAATCTCAGACTATTTGTGGTTTTATTCACATTCAATCATATTTATAGGGGTATGTCTATAATAGGCATATGCTTATCAAAAACGAAATGTCTATAATAGGCGTAGGCTCTGTTTTTTCTTCCGTCTACGATAACATTGTCTGTTGGGTTTCAAAAGATCTAATCCATTTGGATGGGCTGGTTTTGTGAAAAATGATCACAGCCATCAGGATGGACAGTTTTATGCATTTGTCGTTCTTTGAAGTTTGGCCCAACCTCTGACATCTGCTGTGCAAGACTGCAAGCCCTCAACCATGGGAAAGCTTTCTTGCGATCATCATATGGTGGCCCCGCATATACTTTTGGGAACCTATGTATTACTAGGGGAATTTTTATTTTGTATAACCATAATATGCAGCTTCCTTAAGGGATGTTAAATATCATTTATACATGTAATATCGCATCACGAGAGACATTGCATGTATCAATCACACGAGATATTTTCTTCTTCACCGTGCCTTCTAAGTTAATTTTAGGATCTTAGTATTATGTATAACGATCGCATGCAACCATTGTCGCACGAGTGCACAACATATGGAATACAAGGATGTATGATTCCCACTATTTTTGAGAGATTGGTTGCTTGTATACTTTTGGCTGTAATGCAAAAAGACCCTTCGGGCCTGGGTCAATTGCAAACTCTTACCCCTGAGATTTAAGAATTGCCCAATTAACCTATCTATCTTAATTTTCATTTACTATCATTAGGGCTGTCCAGCAACCCAGTGGACCCGATCCAACCGCCCGACCTGATCCGACCTATCTATCTTAATTTTCATTTACTATCATTTACGAAAAATTGTTACGTGGTGTGAATCAGACCGCATTCCTAAAAATAAGATAATTTTTAAAATAATATGTGCATAGCATATGACTTTTTTTTTTTTTTTCCAGTCAACTATAGTTAACAAAATTGAGATGGAGAAGTTAATTTGGACAGTTCTTAAATATCAAGGATGATTTATACAAAACTAATAGCACAAAAGGTTAGTATGCAATTGGCTCAAACCCCAAGGGGTTTTTTTGCATTCTGCATTTTATTTTTTATTCTTGCACATTTTGTTGTTAGATTAAAGATGGGAAGTGCTAAATTGCCGATTGTAGTTTGTGTTGTCCTATAGGTTTATCTATTTATTTATTTAAACTATGTTTGATTATGGTGAAAAGGTAATAGAAATGGTGGGAAGGAAAATGGAGAGAAAAATATGATTTTTCTAGTGTTTGGTTTAGTTGAAAAATGATAGGAAAGAAAATGGGAGTGGATGGAGTTTTCCACTGGCCCCACCATTTTTTTTAGTCATATATAAAATATAAAATTGTTGATTTTATCATTATAATGTCAACAATACATATATTTCAATTTAACAACAAGGGTATAATTGTCAAATTTTATGATGTATTATCATTTTATCTATTTTTTTTATCTTAAAAAAAAAAAAAACTAACTAACAAATATAATGGATCATCTATTTTTTATTTTCCTCCCCCCTCCCCTTTCTTTGACCCTTTTAGCTTGCGCCGCTACTATCTACTTTCCTCTCTTTCCTAACTTTGAAATACACCATAAGAAAAGTCTTGCTGGATGATGCATCCTCAATGCATGAATGGCCCATGGAATGAGGGCCACGGATGGGCCTAGTAGTGATGGATAATGAAATCGGGGTAGAGTCAACAATTTGGGGGTATGGGTTGAGCACTGTTAGGCCCATATATATGTAACATGTTTCTAATGAATAGGAGATCTCCAGACTAGCCCAAGTCTTTTGTTGACCTTAATCTGCTATTGTACTATCCAATTATTAAAAAGTTCAAGTAAATAAATTATTTTATTTTATTTTTAGGATAAAATGTCACAATTTCATTCAACCACAAAAACTGTGCAACTGGAGCAACTAGTACAAGCTAGAGGAAACACCTCCAACCGAAACCAACAATAGGGACAACAATACAAAATTTTCTGCTATATTCAAATTTGTTGTCATATCCATTTAATTCACCAAAACAGCTAAAACATAGGAAAAAAAGAAAGAAACAAATTCCTATGGAAAACAAAACATAAAAAAAAAAATACTAGGAACTAAAGCAAGACTGCCAAAATTAGCCTATACATATTCTATAGCATGAGCAGTAGCTTTTCTGGCTAGGGATGCAGGATCAAGCTTTAGAGTGCCTAGGCGAGCTTCATTCCGCTTGTTCCAAATCATCCATCTTTGGTCTACCACATCGACAAAGGATAGATTTGAGCATTGGAACATATTATTTCTCAAGCCTGTAAAGTTTCACACCTCTTCAGCATATGGGTAGCACAGCGATACATGATCTATTGACTCCTCCCCCCATTCTCACAACATTCACATCCAACATCATACAAAATTTTCCTCCCTGTCGGATTAAATTTAGCTGGCAATATATCTTTATAAGCTCACCAAATGAAAATTTTGATTTTGTTACAAACCTTAGCTGCCCATAGTAAATAAACCAATAACAAATAAACCAGTCAAACACTTTTTGTTTTTAGAAGGAACTAGTCAAACACTTAACAATACCACGTTGCCTACATTCGCAGGTCATTTGTAGATCTATCATCTCAAAATGAACTCACATATTATGCCAGTTTACTTGAATAATATCCAAAAAATGTTATATAATAGTCTCACATTTTGCTTCAACAAATTGGTTAACACGATAATATTGAGTTTTTTATTTATTTATTTTTTTATAGAGTTTTAATTTATGATGTTTATTTCTGATAATTGTGCTCTTTACCGTTAAACCAAAATACGAATTTGTTTTTTGTGTAAACGGGAATTGAATTTTAGATCTCTTATTCAACTATTATAAATTTTAAAAGTTGAATTAATTAGAACCCACAATAATATTGAGAGACTGAAACTTGAAAAGCTGAAGCCCTGCTCTTTTCCCCATATTGAACTTGTAAAAAATGTTTGACTATGCTTTCAAACATCATGGTAATAAGAGTACTCACAACAGTGGTGCTATATAGGTATATTGGTGTATTTTAGCTCCCTAGTCACAAAAAACATGCTCCAATAATGGAGCTAAATTTATATTTTTTAGCTCCACTGCTACAGTACACATCTAAAAATAGATGTGTACTATTCATGAGAGCTAAAAAAAAAAAATTCATTATTTTAATCAATCGATGATTAAAACAATACACCTCTCTCTCTCTCTCTCTCTCTCTCTCTCTCACATTTTCACTCTAATCTCATCTCTGAACATCTCTCTCAAGCTCACTCTCTCACTCTGGCCTCTCACTCTCTTAACTCTGGTCTCCCAAGCCGCCAATCAGCCTCAGACCCACGCTGCTGATTAAAGTGCTTGCTCGTGGATATTGGGTACCTGACTGGGAAATCCATGGAGCTCGCCAACCCACCCATTCTGCCAACCCAACTCGCCGACGTGATCGAAATGCTTGCTTATGGTGGGTTTTTTTTTTTTGGTTGTTGTTGCTGTGGACTGGTGGTGGTTGTGGCTATGACTAATGGTAGAGGTGGTTGTGGTTAGTGTTGTGGATGTTTTTTTTGGGTAATGGGATATATTATTTTATTGTAGTGGTTATAATATTTTATTATGATGTTTATATTATTTTATTGTGTTGAAAACTAAAATAGATCTACTGCTGCAGTATGTGTATAGGTAAAATAAATAAATTAACTTTTGATGGAGCTAAATAGCTAAATATTTAACTCCACTGCTGTGGATGCTCTAATAACTAATTAATAACACCTACTTTTATGAATATTTAAAGAAACCATTATACTTAAAAAAGAAAAAACTAAAAAACAATGCGAATGCTTGAACAGTTGAACCTGATAATATAAGCTCAAAAACAAATAACATTATCTATAGAATGCTAACAATTAACTTGTCAACTATAAAATATTATTGTGTTAGAGGCAAATTTAATATTTTTTTGAGCGAATTTTAGTTAACTCAAAAAAATATTTGATGCTTGAATATGAGATCTGAGATTCAATTGTCGCCTATACAAAAAACTGATTAGTATATTGTTCTGATAATAAAGAGTTATCTTTAAGAGTGGACGTCATAGATTGAAACTATCTTTAAAAAAAAAAAAAACTTTTGTTATTTTCATTGTTGCGCACAATTTACAGTGTATTAAGAAAGGTATTGAGTTTTATGCTATTGTTCCAAACTTTTCAATCAAGCCTCCCCGAACTCAGATTCAAGTCAAATGGTTGAAGCCCAATCCTGGTTGGGTGAAACTGAATTCTGATGGGGTAGTTGGTGGTGCACTCGGCAAGGCTGGTGGGGGTGGAATGATACGGGGCAGTAGAGGGAATTGGATTGCTGGTTTTACTAGAAAACTTGGTGTGATATCCAGCACTAAGGCGGAACTCTGGGCACTGAAGGATGGACTTTTACTAGCAAAACAACTTAATCTCCAACATATAAACATTGAACTGAATGCTGAATATATTGTTCATTTACTTTCTGACTCAAACTCTGTTAATCTGATGCTTGAACCTCTCCTAAATGATTGCAGGACCCTGATCAACTCGTTGCCTAACTGCACTTTGACCCACATATTCCGGGAAGCTAACAAATGTGCGGATATATTGGCTAAAATGGGAGCAAATCTAGATTCGGGCTTCCACATTTTGTATGAACCACTGCCTGTGGTGGTAAATGCGCTAGCTTTTGACAAAACTGAGCTGTTTTGTAATAGACTGATTATTTAATGTATTTTCAATTCTACTGTTTACCAAAAAAAAAAAAAAAGACAAGGGATGGCTTGAAAAAGTAGAAAGAAAAAAAAAAATGCAATCAGCCGATCGCTAATCATATAATTAAAAACAAATTATTCAGCAAAAATAAAATTAGAAACCTATTTTAAAATCTAAAAAAAAAAAAAATCAAACCTACGCCACTGCTTTATTATCGTCTGAGTCCAAAAAGCAAATGCCGTATCCGCAAATCGAAAGAGTTTTGACGATGACTGTACTACACTAGACTAGACTAGTGGAAGAAAAGTAGAAATTAGAAAAATCTCACGACAGCGACTCGTAAACTGATTTTTTTTTTTTTTTTTTTTTTTTGCTTAAAAAAGGCTTAAAAAGAAAGAGAAAGCGGAAAAAAAGTTAAAATTATGCCAAAACAATGCGCTACAAAAATCTAATCGGTAATACATTTTCTCTCTCTTTCTTTCCACGAAATTTATTTCCCATTTTATTAATAAAGAGCCCCTATTCTCGGAAATCCCAACCAATCCCTTTCTATTCCTTCTCTATTTTTTGTGCTCTTATCGATTTTTAGGGTTTCCTTCTTCATCTCTCTATCTCATCGCTTCCCTCCGCTTCGTCTAAAACCCTAAATTTCCACTGCTATTCTCTCTCTCCGATCTCTTCTACTAGCCGTTACCACCGTTTCCCGCCCAATTTCAACTTCATCAAAGCCAGTCAGTTCCTTTCTCTTTTTTTTTTTTGCCCTTTCTATTTTCAAAAACTGACCGTTAGATCTGCTATTTTAGGGGAACTCAAAAAAAAATTTGACCGTTGGAAATGGCTGCGGTGGAGGCGGAGAAGAAGGTTGAGGTTGAGGAGGAGCAGGAGAAGAAAGAGAAAGCCGGTGAGCTTTTGTTCTGTGGCGGCACGTGTTGGGACGCGATTGGTCGCCGCAAAGGTAGCATCGAAGGCAACTTGGTCTCTCCGACTCGCCTTCGTCCACTCCTCGGTGTCAATATCCGATTCGTCGCCACTGGTTGCGGTAACTTTCTCTGTCATTTCGTTTTTAATATTTTTTTTTATTGGTTGTAGAAATAGAATGATTCGATTTTGACTGAAATGCGATCAATTTTGGTATGTTAAGTTTTGTGTAATGATGTGATGTGATGTGATGTGGATATATAGCATCGTGTCATTGCGTGGCGTTGGATGTTGAAGGGCGTTGCTATACGTGGGGGCGCAATGAGGCATGATGATAAGACTTTTGAACTTGATTTTTATGCATACATACATATATATACATACATACGTACATGTGTGTTGTAGTACATTAAGTCATGAAGCTTTGGTGTGCAGAAAGGGCAACTTGGCCACGGAGATACACTTCAACGCGATAGGCCGACTGTAGTTTCTGAACTTCTAAAGTAAGCTACTGTTTTGTTATTGGAATGAAATCAATTTCTTGCACTGTGTTTGTTCCAATCAATTGAAGCGGGTACAGAATTGGAGTATCTAATGTAACTTGCTTATCAAAGCTTTGTCTTTTAAGATGGCAGAGAAATTCGATAGTCTAACAAAAATCTGACAGACTTTAGGTTTGCCTCCCTTGTTTACTTAACTACTCTTGTAGCAAGACTCATTGAGTGATGGTTATGATGAACGTTTGTGTACTTAACGAGGCTTGCACATTTGGAGATTGCTTTGACTGTTGTAAATTCTGGACTTAAATCACTTCGTAGAACTTTTAAGCCGCTACTTATTTATATGTTATATCATTCAAGTTGTTATGGCTTTGCCTTGAAGGTACAAAGTCACCAAAGCTGCGTCAGGGAGAAGTCATACAGTGGTGGTTACTGCAGATGGAAATTCCCTCTCTTTTGGCTGGAACAAACATGGGCAGCTGGGTTCAGGCTCCGTACGGAATGGTAGGTTCATTTTTAAGAAATTGGTTGTATGAAATTTCCAGGAGCTTGCATTTGCAATTTGGATAGCAATTTTTTTGCTAGGGCTGTCACTTTGAGGTTCTGCTTCGCTATTTGTAGATTTAATGGGTAAAATTTTACTTCATATGAGGCAGGGTGCATCGATATCTCAAAGTTTCCTATTCATGCTTATCCCCTTTGTAGCTTGTGGCAAATATATCTCATTTCATGCTGAAGTGGGGTAGTTTTAGGACAGTTTAGGAATTGCATGAAGAATTAACCCTCTACTTACTGTGTGTAAGATTATGTGATTTCAATTTAATGGTCCATGGGGAAAGTGTGATTCAGGGATGTACAATGTGCTTTTATCCAAGTTTCCCTTTGGAATTATATTGAATGCAGATTGCTGAATCCATTATTTGGGTTCACAGTTTAAAATTATTTGTCAACAAATATCATGTGATTTTAATTACAACAGGTTGTTTTTGTTGTTGTTGTTAGTTTGCCTGTGGGAAAACATGTATTCTTGTTAATGTTCTTGGGCTTGTTTCTTTATCTCCATGAGACATCATTTAGCAACTAACCATCAGCTGCTTTACATTGTTGCTTTGTCGTTTGCAGAAATTGAGTCATCTCCTGTTCGCTGTCTTGTGTCCGATGTAAAAAATACTGCTTGTGGAGCTGACTTCACTGTGTGGTTATCTTCTGTTGAAGGAGCTTCTATACTGTATGGTTTGTGGATACTTTTCTGTTTTTTGTTTTCTATATTTAAATTCTTGGTGCCTCCTGGGCATGAGGATAAATTGCTTAGCCCTTTGAGGGTGAAAAAGCCCCTAGATTACCCGGTAACTGGTTCTAGCAGGTGGGGGTTAGTTGCCCATAGGAGTTTGATTAGTTGCTGATTTGCAAAGTGTTTGTTGTTTCTAGGACCGCAGGTCTTCCACAGTATGGACAACTTGGGCATGGAACGGACAATGAGGTTTGCTATGTTTTTCTGTTTACTTTTAATACTCTTCCCTTGATCTTTTGACAACATGACACATAGTTGCTATGTGTCAGTGTTATTTGGTGATGAATGCAATTATTGCTTTAAGTCTTGGTCATAGTGGCATGGTTCCCTACATGTATTTTTACTTGTGCTCTGTTGTCTTCATATATATATTTTTGGGTTTTACTTCTTCTATGACCAAAGTTCCCAAAGACCCCCCTCCCCCTTTGGATGACTTAATTTGCACCTTTTATCCAGCATAATTAATTTTTTTAATGAATTTCCTTTGTATATTTCTTTTTTATTTATATCATAACTAATAGACTAGTGTTATTTTTTTATGTCAAACTTTCTTTGAAAAAGGAAAAGACAATCTTTCCTATTTTATCTGTGTTTTTTAGAGGTCCAAAACTGATAAAGGAAAATAAAGGTTGGAAATAAATATAATAATAAAGAAGTATGGGTTTTAAACAAAAAAGAAAAAAATATTGTTACTTCTTAAGGATATATAGAATGATCAAAGAAGCTCAAAATTCATAATGGAATAATATTCTTCTTCATGAAAATTTGTTTATAAGTAATAAAAATAATGATAAGTAAATAATAAACTCCAAAGTTTAATATTGTCTTTTAAGTTAAACATTGAAGTTTAGGTGCATATATATTCACAGTATAATTCCTGTATCAAAAATATGTAATTACATTACAATTTTAAAAATGTTACAATTTGATTATTTAATGAGCATTAACCAAAATATCACATTTCAGTTGAGTTGTATGTTATGGTTTTTTTTAGCTACTAGAAATCCTTTCAAATGAATTGTAAGTGGAATTTGACTAAAAATAAGTGCAAATTGGCTTATTCATTGTTATTAAAAAAAAAAAAAAAAAAAACCCTAAAAGATAAATGTAATATAATGAATATGTTTTTTGTGTGGAATTTCTTACATTGGCCCAGTATTCACAGGAATGGTAATTATTTGTATTGGTCTCATGTACTTGTGTATATGGGTGTGGGTGTGTATGTTTCTTATAAATTTGTCCCCCCCCCCCCCAATCACTAAGTAGCACTAAAAGTTTAATGGTTTTAAGTGGTGCATAATACCTCTCAATATCTGTATTAAAATTGAAAATCTACTGATTTTTCATTCTAAATCTTCAGGTTTTTAATAACTATTAAGCATTGGAGTGTTTGCATGTTAGAAACTTCTTATAGTTGTATTCTTTTGTTTTCACTGCATATTCTGCCTATTCCTTTGTGTAGTCATAGAAAGTAACCATTTGATCATATATTTCTTGGAAACTTTATGGAAGACATTTCTTTCTAAGAAGTATCTTGATCCCTCAAAAAGTATCAATCGTTTCTAATAGGATCTTCCATGATGTAAAAAGCTTTGATACCAGCCGAGTATCACACTATGAAGTTAATGCAACACAAAAACTTCTTAATGGAAAAAGAGGGGGGGGGGGTCGAGCTGATCCTGGATATGCTTATAATGGGCAAGATATAGGATTGTATTTAGGATATAGGCTTACAAAGAATAAATGATCCTTAGTTTTCTAATTCATCATGAATTCTCAATACAGAGCTATTAATGTACTTTAAGCTGTGATGAGGCCTTACTCCTTAGCTAAAATCACTGCCGACATTTGAAGCCTCTTAAATCTTGCATTACCTAGTCTCTGTAGCCATTACCCTGGATAAAATTGTCATAAATTTATACACAGACGCACACAGAGACATGGGGATGCACAATGTATATGGACACATGAATCCATGTAAAGTGAGACTTGCTTTCGTTTGAAGCTTGACATAATTTTTTGGATGTGCCTGCAGTACAACACTAAAGACAGCTCAGTGAGGCTTGCTTATGAAGCCCAACCACGCCCTAAAGCAATAGCTTCCCTTGCTGGGGAAACAATCGTCAAAGTTGCATGTGGAGCGAACCATACAGGTTACTAATAGCATCTGCTTCACCCCACCCCCCACCTCCTCTCCCTCCTTTTCTCCTTTTCCTCCTTTTTAACATACTGCCACCTGTTATAATGTTTGTTTTATGTAAATTCTTTAAGGCTAGTTTGTGTTCATTTTTGTGTGCACTAATACTGTAATAAAAACATCATTACTCATCAAAAAAACATTATTGTTTTATGTACTTTTCTGGTTTTGGGCATACAGTGGCGGTTGATTCAAATGGCTTTGTTTACACGTAAGTGCTTCTTCAGTCTACTTAGTGTGAAGTAGCATTACCCTTCACTTTCTTCCTGTTGATTTGGCATTATATCTATGGTTGTTGACTATTTATTGTTGAAATATGCTTAGGTGGGGCTTTGGCGGTTATGGAAGGTTGGTACTTAATATTTTGTATTGCGAATGAATTTTCTCAGACTTGATTGTTTAATGTAGTGCCTGTATCTTGTGCATGTAACTCCTTGAATGATGATTTGTAGGCTCGGACATAGGGAGCAGAAGGATGAGTGGTCCCCTCGTCGTGTTGATGTTTTTCAGAGGCACAATGTCCTACCTCCTGATGCAGTGGTATCAGCTGGGTCTGTTAACTCTGCTTGCACTGCAGGTATTTCTTATTCATTTCTGTGTTTCACTAAACTTGTTGGATGAAATCTGTTTCGGATTTCTCTATCCAAAAAAAAAAAAAAAAAAAAAACTTACTGATTTCTCTCATATTTACATTATCCTCTCAGCTGTTATCTTTTTATTAGTTGTCTGCTTGAAGATGTTCACATTTGTCATGATTTGTGAACTTAGCTTAAGGTTGATATATTTTTATGCGCATGGCATTCCTTGATTTAATGCCAACTGGGAAGTTAATAAGATGAGTTTGAACAACTTGATAATGTCTTATGTTAATATAATTAATAGAATGCAAGTTGCTCTACTACCCTGCCCTGGATCTTATTATATAAGTGCACAATTGGACAAACCAATCAAGTAGACTACCATGTATGGGATCATCATATATGATACTTGGAAGGGCTATGGAAAAATTCAATTTATGCTTAAACTGTGTTTGTCACCCACTTACCACCCCTTCTCTGATTTGCGTTTGTTTGAAACACAGCTAAACATTGTGGCTGGTCTCTTTCTTTTGGATTCAAGAATGAATTTCTGATTAACCATAAGCATGGTGATGCAGGGTTGCAGCACGTCTACATAGGGCTTTAGTTGGGCTTGCTATATCCTAAAACTAAGATGTTAAATTGTATTCTATTTATGCAATCATGTTCTTTTTTTCCTGTGATTAAAAGAAAGAAAGGACCAAAATGTTGGTTCAGCTCTTTTGGTATCCACTTGGCTTCTTGATCCACATGATTGAGGGTGGTTGAAATTACAGAAAGGACATGACTAACCGTTCAGTTTGGGCTCCTTACTTAGTTCCTTACGACTGAATTGTCTGTTTATCTATGTTACCTTATTTTTAAGCTAAATAAATATGTTATTATGACAATTAGCCAAATTGGGATTCTACCATAGGAATGTAAGGGGTGCCTGCCAATGAGCTTTAGCTTTAGCTCAAAAGTCACCTCCTTTGGACCTCTGCCCATTAGAAAGGGTGGAGGGTAAGGTCGTGGATTCAAAATCCTACTGGGTGTGTGTAAACTTCATGGATTGGATTGTGGATTTGTAAGATTCTACTTACCTTGTAAAATGAAAAAAAAGGGGGGGGGGTATGTAAATATATTCTCTGTGAAGTTTAGTAACTTTTGCGAAAAAAGGAAAAGTGTGAACCTTAGTAGTCCCTAATTTACATTTTTTGTGTTTTTGTTACAGCATTTTCCTTTTACAAATTGGTTTTGTTTGTGTTCTGCTTTTAGCTGGAGGGCAGCTGTATATGTGGGGCAAAATAAAGACCACTGGTGATGACTGGATGTATCCTAAACCTCTCATGGATTTAAGGTTCTACTCTGCCCTGTGATTTTGTTACTTTAATTAGCAATTTCTTTTTTCTTTGTTTCCTTCAGCATCTATGGTTGCTGCTGCCAGCACTTAGTCGTTTCTTTTTGGTTGTCTTTTTCTATCTATTATTCTGTTGTAAGTGTTACATATCTTTTGCTTTCCTTCTCCTATTTTCTTGGTTATATTGTGCTTTACGTTATTGAGGCTTTTAGAGCACTTAGGCTCTGTTTGGTTCCACTGATTACTCTGGCACTGGTTTACCTGCTTTTCTTATCATGTTCATCATGAGTCCTATTCTTCGCTCCTTTTCTTAATTGTCACTTCTTTGCTTTATGCTTTTTGTCTATTTAATTAAGTTGTGGTGGCATATTGATGTTGGTTCTGGCATATTTAATTATAAGCCTCCACAGTTGAATGGGTAGGAGCTTCTGTAGGTTCTATTCACCCTCTCCTCATCAGCGGGAAAAGGGTGATGCAACTACAATACTCTTGTACACTGCAGAAACTTTTCTGCGTGCCTCAAAATGTTTTTAAATAACATGATCTCTTTTTTTCCTTGTTTTCTGTGAAATCGCCCACAGCTTCTCTAGAAGTTGTGGGCGCTTTTTCATGGTATTTGACCTATTACAACCTTGTAACTTTTCTATCTTAACTTCCTGAGTAATGGTTCGAAATTTCTCTCTGTCCTGTAATAAATGATGTCTCTTGTGGGAAAAGAAAGGGTCAAAGGAAAGAATTTGACCCCTTTACATCAATACATTTTGCATGTTTTGGAGGCGCGTATTCATAAACGACACTTTTGGAAGTATGGGATAAGGGGAGAAAATTTAAGTGAAACCTTTTGACACAACATACATTAAGGGGGCAAGAAAGTGGAATTAGGACACATAATGGGGCAGGCAGTAATAGGTCAGCATGAAGATGGATCTCAAACTCAGGCTTGTATTACCATGCATATGAGACTTTACAACAAGGACTTTAGGTTTCTCTCTTGAATTCTGGGACTTCAATTTCCTTCACACCCCACCAACCCCCGCACTCCCACAACCCCCCCCCCCACAAAAAACACAAATTTCTGTTGGTAAGAGTTTTCAATCAAAAGACCTACATCATCTCAACCAAGACATTTGGCTTAGTATGGACAAGGAAGCAATGCAGAATCAAGCTATGGTACTTTTTCAATACAATGAATGTTGCAACATCCCTATTTTAACTTGATAATTGTTTTTTGAGCTGATAATTTCTTCCCAAGGCTTATTTAGGAAATTGGCTTGCCTTTATCACAGACCTTGGAATTGTTGATGCTTTAATGCTGCTGACCTGCTCTTGAAGTACATCAGAGACTGGTTGCTGGCTCAATGCTGGATGATTTCCCTTTTGCTGTTTTCTTTCTGTATATAAAATTGTCCTCTCCTGCCAGAATCATGTACTTGGCCTCCAACCTGGTTCTTCACTATCTCCCACTCACCCTTCAGAATTTGTATTGCCTTCAGTTTTACAAGTGTCCCTGGCTAATTGCTTTAGTTGCCGGTTTAGAGCCAATGCCATGTTTGGTATTATAATTTTCTTATATCTGTCTTCAAAGCATATAGCTCTTCTAAGTTACTGAAGGGAAAATTTATTTTGACTGAGTTATTCTTATTAGGTTTCTTTGCTACTCTGCATATTGCTTAGATAATTTTCCTTGTCTGGATTTTTACAGTGGTTGGAACATACGTTGCATGGATTCAGGTAGTATGCACCATTTTGTCGGTGCTGATTCCTCCTGCATAAGTTGGGGCCATGCACAATATGGAGAGCTAGGATTTGGCCCTACTGGGCAGAAGTATGTGTTTATCACTTTGGATAATGATATTTTTTTAAGGATTCCATACTTTCTCTTTAAATTTTGTCTGTTTTTGTTTCTGTTCCTTAGATCGTCTGCAACACCAAAAAAGGTAGATATTCTTGAGGGCATGCATGTCATCAGGTAGGTATTTATTTACTTATTTATCATATTTATTTATTTATTATGTTTTTATTCTTGCATGCATGTGACAATGGATTTTTTTTTTTTTTTAACCCCCTCCTCTCTAATAGTGTTGCATGTGGTTCTGGCCTTTCCATGGTGATTGTTGATAGAACAAATGCTGGTGATCGACTTGATCAAGTGAGTATTCAAAACAACTTTACAATCCTGTATTGGAATTTTAAAGTGCTCTTTGTATTTATGGTCTTGCTACAAATGTATGTTTTGATTGTAATGCACGTTCACTCTTCTACAGTTCAGCCTCAATATCTCTAGTGACTTTTGAGTACTTTAAAAAAAATTTATATATCCACTGAGCCTTGGCTCAAATGGCACTTACTTCTCAGAGTTGTGGGTGGAGGATGAGGATGAGGATGAAGAAATTAGTTGTGGGTTCAACTAATAAAAGAAAATCCTCATAGTTGAGGATGATAAATGTTGCCCAAAGGAATTTCTTTGACATTTAGGTTTTCAGAGTTGAATAATTGTTGGAGAGACATGCCTGGTAGTGTTTTGTGATTATAAAGATTCTGATGCGGTCTTTGCTTGGAAAAATTAGCTGGATGAAATATGAATATTCTTAATCTTAAATCTTGATATGTGTTATCTTGCATTGATCTACTTTTATCTTCTTCATATGTTAGCTGCTTCTTTTTTGTTATATTCTTTCAATAACACAGGCACAGCAATTATTAACTACTGATTTTTTTTTCTCCCCAGCTTGATGTATATGATGGCAAAGGTTCTGGTGAAGGTATGCTGATGTAGAGGTTTTTAATATTTGGTCTGAATTATACTTATCAAATTATATATATGGTCTGAATTACCGTTGGAAGATTTCATCATGTACATGTTTCGGACAGAAGTAATATTTACTTGAGGCTAGGGACACTCTGACAATTTTTGAAGAAGTGGGTAGTGCTTTTATTTGCGGCTTTTTAAGGGTGACATTTCTACCTGGTCTCCTCCTGTGCCAAGCCTGAAAGATCTGACCTAAACTTGGCTGTCAAGAGAACACAAATCATTTTGTAATCCTGTTTTCAGCTTAGCATTGAAGCTGTGTGATTCTAAACTGGTTACTGAACTACTCTTTCTGCAGGGAGTGAGGAGCCTGAGAGCAAAACTGTTGCCAAGCAAACTACTAAAAAGGGTGCTGCTAAAGCTTCTAATAACTCCAAGAAGAGGAAGAAGTCTAAAGATTCATCCGACTCTGAAGATGAGGAGAGTGATGATGATGACAGTGAAAATGGTGAAGAACAGTCCAATGGGCAGGCGGAAAAGAAAAGTCAAGGTGGGAAGGGTTCTAATAGAGGTCAAGGTAAGGGTGCCGCTAAACCAGTGCGTGGACGGGGGCGCCCTCCTTCGGCAAACAAAAGCTCACAGCCACCACCTCAAGTGAAAACTGGTAAAAGAGGAAGGCCCCGTAAGTCATAAGCTGCATATTCTCTTCAAGTGGAAATTTTGTCTCTCTTTGTGGAGAGGTGTACTTTATAATCCATTGGCTACTGTATTTGCAGTTCTTTTAATTGTTTTAAATTCTTCTTTTTTATTTTTTAACTCTTCATCTCACTAAAATGCGCTTGCGTAATTGATGAAAAACAATTCTTCTGTACTAACATTTCAATTTGAGGTCCTGGCAAATTTAGAGAATGTTAGGGGTAGCTTCTACCATGTTCTTAACTTTGAATGAGATTCTCATTTGTTTCTATTTAAAGAATGATTGGTATTTCACCCTTTCTTTTATTCCTTTTGTTCCCTCTAACCCAATTGATTTCATGTATTATTAGTTGGAAAGAAGGTACATGTAAACATTCGATTGCAAAGAGGAAGGCCCCCGATTGATAATGTATTTTTTGTTGGAAAGAAGGTAAATGTAAACGTTGGAATTGAGGAAGGCCCCCTTAAGTCATAAGTTGCATGTTCTCTTCAAGTGGAAATTCTCTCTTTGCGGAGTGGTGTACTCTATAATCCATTGGCTACTGTATTTGCAGTTCTTTTAATTGTTTTAAACTCTTCTTTTCTCTCTCATTTTTTTAACTCTTCATCTCAGTAAAATGTGATTGCGTAATTGATGAAAACAATTCTTCTGTAGTAACATTTCATTTTGAGGTCCTGGAAAATTAGAAAATGCTAGTGGCATCGTTTACGATCTTATTTTGAAGATTGTCTTTGGTTTCTATTAAGAGAATGATATCAAATTATTTCCTGTGGTATTTAACCCTTTATTTTATTCCTTTTGTTCCCTCCAACCCAATTGATTTTATGGATTATGAGTTGGAAAGAAGGTACTTGTATGCATTGTATTGAAAATGTGTATGTCATTTTGATTTTCTCTATCTCATTTAAATATTATTTATTTATTCTTATTTTAACAACTATATTTTTTAACGAGAAGTGTTATGTCCATAACATTTTACGCAATACTTTCACAACAAAATTTATGTGAAAAGTTGTTACTAGTGTGTGAGTATGTTCTTTTAGATTTTCTCTATATCATTTAAATATTATTTCTTCATTCATTATTTATTTATTTTTTAATTATAATTTAATCTTTTTTTAACAACTATATTTTTAAATGTCTACAACATTTTACGCAATACTTTCACAACAAAATTTTGGAAAGTTACTAGTTTAATTTGAACTCACCACTAAAATTATTTTTTTACTCGCAATATTAACTAATAACAATATGTTATTAAAATTTATTGTGAAAATATTGTGTAGTATTTTTCAATTAGGATTTTTTATTTTTTATTATTTTCTTCTTCTCTTCATTTCATTTTCATCCATATGTTTCATTTCTTTTTTTTCTCCTCCACACAAGTGTCTAGTGTCTTATCTCTATCCCCCATTTATTTTTTTTTTCTCCTTAAGAACATTCTAGCAACCTCACATGAGAGAGAGAGAGAGAGAGAGAGAGAGAGAGAGAGAGAGAGAGAGAGAGAGAGAGAGAGCCAGTGGAGATCAACGTTTACCATGCAGCACTACCACGTCCACCGCCCCACCGTCGCTCGTCCTCCTCCCCACCACCAAGCTGGGTCAGATAGGCTTGTTCTTTTTTTCTTTTTTTTCATATTTGCTTGTTCTGATTCAACTTTATTGTAAGAATTGGATTTTGTTTTGTGTTTTGTGTCTGGATTATGTGAGAGATTTTTTTAGAGTGAAGCAAAGAGATTGAAACAAAGATGAGAGGAGAGAGAAAGAATTGTTTTTTATTAAGTTGTTTAAATTTTTTAAGAAAAAAAATTCATTTGGAGTTGCTACAGTGTTCTCTATATTAAGAGAACTATTATAGCAACTTCAAAAAAAAATTGGAAAAGTTTTATGTTTAAAAAACCTGTTGGAGTGTGAACAGTCAGCTTTTTTCTCCAAAAAATAGAGATGGAGCATCTGTTAGAGATGCTCTTACTTCTTAGTAATGGAGAGAAGAGACCGAGGTGTAAGATTCTTTCATGTATTAGTCTCTTGCTCTCTCCTAGAACTTATGGCAACAAAATTATAAAAATATTAATTTGGAGCAATATGGTGGCATTTTTTAATAGGTGAAATTTTATGCTTAACAAATTAATATAATTTTAGAAAGCATTTTTAAGAAATGGAAAAAAAAAAATCGAATTTGTAGACTGTTCATCTCCTCTCAACTCTATCATCCATTGGAATAAAGTTTTTCACCAAACTAGTTTAGAGAGAAACTTTTCAAACTTCTCATATATTTTTTTTTTTTTTTGTGAATTTTGAAAATCTAACCGTTGAATTACATGTACCTTATGTACTTAACGTGCATATCAATTTTCGTTCAAATCAGATGTAATTTACTATTTGATCAATAAACTTATTTTTTATACATAATTTTATATCACAAAAATTTTAAATTTTAACATTTGTTTGATAACATAGCAATTGATCTTTCATCTTGAAATTTTGCAAACATGAAATATATAATAAGGACATATAATTCAATAGTTAAATTTTTAAAATTCACACTCAATTTAAAGATATATGAGGAGGAAAGTTGGAAAGTTGGGCTTCTAAACTTTTGTTAAACAGAGTTGAGATTTATCAAGTAGGATAACGCAATAGTCTTTTGTTGATCCTTGTAAAAATGGGTTCTGTAAGTTCAATCAATGCCAATAGCCTTTTGCTGCATCCTTATCCTTCTTCAGTATTCGCTCAAATCTTCAGCCAAAAAAATGTATTCGCTCAAATCCCTCAATAGGTTGTCTCTGACAAATGCAGTCCTTCGGTGAAAACCCAACAAATCCAACATGACCAAGTTGAAAATTACGCTTGATTTCTTTATCCAAACAAGGGAAGCTCAAAATATTACCTTGCCTCAATTTTACACCGACGGTGAAAGTAAAGAGGACGTGGACAGTCGCCAAAATTGGAATTTTTTTTTTTTACCTTCTAGTTTTGGTATTTAAATGTTTTAAAAATTTTAATTAATTTTTTTAATCATTAAAACTCAATCCAGTATTTTAATAGTTGATGTGGCACTATAAAATATCATATAAAAATGTCACCTTTTTGCTTCGTTAGCCTAGCCACAAACAAGAAAATTAACAGAATTAGATTGAGGGACCAATAGCACGCCTTTTTCAAACTTTATTTATGTAGTAAAAAGTAAAATCTCTCATTTGAAACTTTTAAGTTTTAAGGACTATTCATTTAACATAAGGGGGAAAATAAAAGTCAACATGTAACTCAAGAACCACAATGTATTTTGGTAAACTGGATTGCATTCAACCACTTTTTTTTTTTTAGTAAAATATTCCCCCTTCTTTCTACTTTTTATTTTTATTTTTAAATCCACCCTACTTGAATTGAATAATTCTTCTTCACTAGTACACCAACGGCTCTCCGTAAATGATCAACCAATTTCAAGCAATTGAGCGGTGTGCCTAATCTTTTCATCAAAGTCATGTTTTTTTCTTTTATATGTAATATACTAATATTATTCAAAGTACAATGAAGACAGATAGTTTTTTTTGGAACGAAAAAAACAAACAAACAACAACAACAACAAATACTGTTAGAAGGAGCTTGTGGCAAACAAAACTTAAAAGATATCATCCATGGATAACAAATCCAACATGCAGCCATATAATACCCACGAAAATGAAATATGAGTATCAATATGTAGCCAAAACCAAAACTATAGATTGTTAATAATGTCAGAAAAGAACTTTTCTTGGCTGTAGCTCAGAAGAAAGAACTAAACATAGAGTTTAGCTCAAATTCTAAATACATCTCATAGCCAACCAGATATTTAAAAAAATGACTAAGTTGAATAAAATAAATAATTCTATATTGATAGATTTCAAGAAGCTTATATACGATTGCACACTACCTGTATTTCAAAATAAGTTAAAAGAAACCATGCAGTTTTGATTGACGCGCGGTTGGATGGCCAGCCTACTGGTTTGTCTCTTGCTCACCCGTATCACAATTCTGCTGCTGGGGCTGCAGTTGTGCCTGCTGTTGCAGTAGATGTTGTTGCTCCCGCGACAAATGGTAAAGCTGCCTGGGCTGGGCGTGCTGCAACTGAAACATCTGTTGATTAATGGAAAGCTGCTGGGCCATGAGGTTCGCCAAGTAGCCTTCACCACCACACTCTGTTGCAGCCAGCCTTAAACGCTGGACTTCTGTGGTCAAGGTCTCATTCAAAGCTGCACATCAAGAGCCAAAACAGGCAAATTTATTAACCCAAACACAGCCACACCGCCAGCAAGAACTTAATATACCATAATCAAATATGAAAAGATGATATTAAACCACACCATAAAATTCTTATGATGAGAGAATGAAATTTAAAAAGTATATATCAAAAAATGAAGGATTAGCGATGAACTGATCCAGTGCAGGTTTAATGACTTGCATCAAAACCCCCAACCATCATAAAAGGCCACAAACTTGCTTGAGATATCCATGCTTGAGACAAAGATTCACACAATGATACAAACTAGCAAGGTAAGATGGGGATAACTGCAAATCTCAAGGAATGAACAAATTAAAAAGCCGCTATTATTTGTGAATATTTTCTCCTTGGGCTTCATTTCTTTAAATGGATAAATCTTACTAAAATTTCCCACAACAATATCTCTATGGATATTTTATTAGACTTCTAATTTACCTCTCTTTTTGGTGGAAAGAGGGAGGGGTTGCGGAATTTATCCCTTCAAAAAGTTTCAACAGGTGTGGAAACATTTTGTTAATACAGCATACAGAAGCAATAAAAATTCTCAATAAATTCACAATCCAACCCTTTACGACGTGGGAGATGTAAAAAATACATACTGTGTTTTTTTTTAGACAACATAGCAACATCAATTAAAAAAGAGCATGCCTATGCATTTTTTTTATTATAAATGCCTATGCATGCTTTTATTGACGCTAAGGGCTTGTTTGGTAGGAGGATTTTTGTTTTTGTTTTTGTTTTCAAAACAGTATGAAAACAATTTTCAAAAAATAGAAATTGAAACTAGTTTTCAAATACTCCCTTCGTTCCAGTTTGTTTATCATCTACTCCATTTTGGGATGTTCTAAAATATTGTCCTGTTTTTAAAATTTAAAGTCATTAATTTACTAATGTTCCTATTATGCCCCTACTTTATTTTCAAAACCATTTGAAAAGAAAATCAACAAATATTTAAAAAATCAATATTGATTAAAAAGATAAACTAGAATTTGTATTTGAAGTAATCCAAAATTGTTTGGAGCCAATACCCAATAGTTTTTGTATTGTGGGAGTTGTAGATTTTTCAAATTTGATTAAGAGGATAAGTTACAATTTGTGCTGTGTAATTTCAAAAATGCTAATACTAATAACGAGCCGATTTTTGTGTATGTAATTTCAGATTTAATATTCCTATTTTTTAATAAATTTATTTAAGGGTAGTTTTGGAAACTTATACATTTTTTAAGGCAGACAAAATAATAAATGATATTCCCTTAAAAAGTTTGATTTTTGAAACAGGACAAATAAATTGGGACGGAGGGAGTAATAATTTTTACATTATACATGTTTGGCTCCCACTTTTAAGAACAATTTTCAAAATACTAAAAACAAAAAATAAATGTTTGGGAGACCAATTCTATGTATTTTTGAAAAATTTACAAAAAGATTCGTTTAGAATCTGTAGATTACTTTATATATATATATATATATATATGGATAAAGATAAGAGAATAGAGCTCGTGTACTTTTTATTTATCTATAATGATAAGTTTTAAATTTGAAGTGTGAGAATTTTTTTGTGATAAAGATAGGCTCCTTAATTTAAGGAATAGAAGAATTTGGACAAATTTGTGGGATTTATTGTTTTCAAGTTATTTACAACTATGTCATTTAAAACATTTTCTGTATCTTGAAAACATCTTCTCAACTATTTTCAAAATCATGTTCTGAATAAGAAAAATTGAATACAATTTTCTGAAAAATTTATTTAGAGAATATCAATCAAACAATATATTCAAGTGTGGGACCCACTATTTTTTGGATTGCAAAGCAAAAAAACTATATTTAAATACTTTTACCAAACAGGCCCTAATTAAGACATTAAAGAGTCTTTGGGATTTGATTTCTCAATATCACATTTACTAACAGGAATTTTATTCCTTTTCCTTACCAGTTTTTTTATAAGTACCAAAAGACCTTGAGATAATCGTAAACATTGAAGTTCCCCCCTCCCCCCCCCCTTCATACATAAGATTTACAATAACAAAATGAAGCAACTATATTCTAGTTTGTCCATGTTCATTCAAAGATACATGAATTATGTTTACCAATTGAATATGTCAACAAGTTCATATCCTACGAGAAGGGATTGATCAATGCAAAGAGAACTATCAAATAACAATACAGCTTTAATATAGCCAAAAGGGGGAAAAGGTACAGGAAACAAGTACTTTGGCAAAGTTAGAAGTTTTCATATACTAAAGTGGTAATGGGACGAACTGGTAAAGTGAAATGAG
The DNA here is from genome assembly GCF_002906115.3 of Quercus suber. Classification (NCBI taxonomy): domain Eukaryota; kingdom Viridiplantae; phylum Streptophyta; class Magnoliopsida; order Fagales; family Fagaceae; genus Quercus; species Quercus suber. Next base: position 21,147 of record NW_027069926.1, on the reverse strand, counting down.
TAGCTAGAGTCAAGTAGGTGGACTTTTGTAAAAGAGGATGGGCTAGCATTTTTCAGCTGTATAAAAATTGAAGGGGGTGAGTTAAAATATCAACGATTTAAACTAGCTGGAAATACAACACTTGAAAACCAGGAGACAGGTTTTGAAAAAAAGTTTCTTAAACAGTCCATGCTTACATTTGGAGTAGTTGACTTTAAAAAAAAAAAATTGACTGATAAGTAATTTTCATATGAAAACATCTTCAAGAAATCAGAGTGGACATGGTGGAAGTAATTCTTTTGATAAGAATGTATATGGTGCAATCAATCAAGGTTGGTTCTGACTAATACATAAGAAGCAGAAGAAAAAGTAAACACACCATCTTTGAGTTTGGACTCCTGTTCCATGGCCTGAAGGCGAAATTTCAACTCCTTGTTCTCACTCTGAAGTGCAATAGACTCTCTCTGGATACAAGTATAGAAAACAAAATCAATAAAATATCATGAATATAAATAAAAATTAAAAATTAAAAATTAAAAAAGAAGAAGAAGAAAAAAAATCATATAAGATTAATTAATAGTTGTTATCATAAACTCATCATACTAGATACCGACCTGTAACTTTGTAACCTCTGCAGACAATGTAGTGTTCTCTGTCTCTAGAATTTGTGCCTTGTGCTCTAAGTCTGCAGTGTGCCGTGTCTTCCGCTCCTTAGAACGAGCAGCTGATTGACGATTGGCCAAAATCCTGGATGAGTAGATCACTAATAAGCAAATCAACTCAATGAAACATATATTGACTAGAATACACCAAAAAGGGGAAAAAGCAAACCTCTTGGCACGTTTGGGGTCTGATAGTGCAATCTCAGTCAGTTTTGCATTTTCCTTGATCTTTTGCAACTCAGCATCACTAAACTCAACATTTCCAAGCTCCATGCTGAACTTACTTAAGTTCCCATCAATTGCATTGCTAGGCAAGTGTTGACCCACCCCAGTTCCTATAGGCGGAAACTTTAGTGATTCATCATCAAAATTCAAACTTTCCATATAACTATCCATTGAAACACTTCTATAGTGTCGAACAGTAGGTGTCGTTTCTCCACCAGCAATTCTCTTTCCTTCCCTCTTCTCATTAGGAAAACCAGAACTTAACCCTTGCAAACTGTTTGGGTAGCCATTTATCCGACTTTCCACTTCATTATCACTGCTATCACATCCATTTGTCCTCGAGCCACTGGCTCTGCTATCCAAATCCTTTTCCTCAGTACCAGATGAGTTCATTTTATCTATGTTTTCAAAGTTCATGTATACATTAATCAAGTCATCTGAAATTTCCCCCTCTGATTTCCCTTCACCTGTCCCATCAGCAATGTTATTGCCATCCCTATCCCTTTTCAATTCCGCTTTCATCACCAACGTGGCTGGCTTTTCCGCTCCCGAATTCTCTCTCCCAGAAACTGACCGTTCCAAAACTCCCCGACTCCCACTGGACATCAATTGTGGTGAAGCTTGAATCATGGCTGAGAATCCTAACGGAAGATTATCACTATTAGAACGGCGGTGTCCACCTTTACGAGGTGGAAGGCCCTCACCAACCCGAAACGCATTACCTCCATTTCCACCATGAGGCTGGGCATGAGAATTAACAACACTTTCTTCCATAGACACATCAGTCATAATCGGATCTGAGAGAGAGCTCATAGAGGGCAAAGGGCTCAAAGGGGGCAAACTATCAAGCATGAAAAATGAAGGTTGAGATAAAGACCTAGTATGGGAAGGCCCCGGGCTCAAATTCTGTGAACCCGGCTGCCTAGAAGCTGGTCTGGACCCCGTAAACTGTGAATACTGCATCGAATTAGCAGTGTTATTGGGGTGTGAGGGTGGTATACCAGGTCTCTTATTACTGTTCTCACTAGTAGGACTCAAATTTTGTGGCAGTTGACGCATAGGCACACCCTTCTGAAGGGTATTGAAATTTTGCACATCAAATTGATTCTTTGGCTTCAAACCAAATGTAGATTGAAGCCCTTGCATACCAGCCCCATTTTCATTAGTGCCACCCATCTCCCTCTAATACTAAACCTTCAATCAAATCCTAAAAACAAAAACAAAAAACAAAAACCCTAAGTACTGTTCTATATATATAGTAATCAAACCTCTAAAACCCAAACTAGAATCAAAGTCTACTAATTGACTAAAACCCAATAATCTAAAAAACTAAAAGAACTGAAAAAAAAGAAAAACATACAGATATTGAGGAATACATGATCATAATCATAGTCATAGACCCTACCTCGTACAGTGAAATAGCAACTCACAGACCTCAGTGAACGGCAAAGACAAAAGTGTTATCAGCCACCAAGTTTATCAACCAAGTGTGGCGGTGATATCCACGAAATAGGTTAGAGGCTTGGTTTTGGAAAAGTTTTCAGAATCAGAATTGCCGCAAAGAGTATAGTATAGAAAACTTATATATATATATATATATATATATTTATTTGGGTCTTTGTCTTTTTCTTTATATTTCTTTCACTCTTTTCGGACAATATGTAAGAGCTTGGATGACTTATGACTATATATGTTTTCGGTCTACGTTAAATCCGCGTGGATATAACGAGATTTTGATTTCTTTTACGCGATCGTGTCGATTACGGTGTTTTTTTTTTTTTTTTTGTCTATCTCACGCCTTTATCTCCGCCATTTATCGTGGGGCAATAAAAGATTCATTAAAGATAAAAAAGATAGTATATGAAAAATGAATGACAAAATAGTATTTCTTATTATTATTATTACTTTTTTATAGGATTATTATTTTATTACTTTGAAACTATGCTTTTGAATTACCATAGCCGGCGTAAGTCGGTGGATTCTTTTTTTGGTAATTAAAGCGTTCAGACGGCCAGCTAGATAAAGATAGGGAGGGTTTTTAGGGTGGGCTTGTTTGTATTAGGGTTTAAAAATTTTCAAACTTCAGTTTTATTGATCTTATATTTCAGTTTCGGATTTTGTTTTTGGTGGGTATTTACTATTTAGTTCCGTTTAGGACTTTGTCACTTTGCACAGTGACAGTTTTTTTTTTTTTTTTTAAGTTGTTTTTGTAAATAGAAAAGGGATTTGTCTCCCATAAAAAAAAAAAGGATTTGTCAAGCTATAGAAAAAAATTCAGATAGAAAGTATTTAAGAACGGTCAGTCAAAATGATTAATTTGACTTAAATATTCTTAACTTGGATTGAAGAATTTCTATATAATTTAAGGACACACGGCTGTATTAATGCTTGTTCAGCAAAACGGATAAAGTTGAGCCTAAATGATGTATAAAAAAAATCAATGAAAATAAATAGTCTACGAGTGTAAAGAGTGTCCGTCGACAAAATGATCACCCTAAGATGATCAAGATTCCTCACTTTTTGTTCTCATTCAAAACTGTACATGAGACTTTCTATAAATTATATAGTAATGATTTTTTATTTAAAAAAATTATAGATATCAGTATCTTTGGTTTGATAGTTAGGAGTATAATAAGTCAATTTATAATCTAAATCTCTCTTTTTCATTGAAAGTGAAACATGAATTTAAAAAAAAAAATAATGAAAAGGCTTGTTGGAAAACCCGTTGGCGGACTTGATTTGAATGTATATAGGACAAAATTTAGTTACAAAATTGGTTGTATCCTTAAACTACAACTTTACTTAATATCTTTTTATTATAATTGAATTTTGACAAATCCACCATTGGATATCTTCTTCTTATATCCTGCATGCTTGTAAAATTTTTAAAAAATTAAAGATCAATAGTTATGTCATCAATAAATTGTTAAAATTGTAAGTTTTTATAGTTTAAAATTATGCATAAAATATGAGCTTATAGATCATATAGTGAATAATATCTTATTGTCACCAAATTTGACATCTGTATTAAGAGCGTAAAGAACATGTAATTCAATAGTTAGATTTTCAAAATATAGAGTAATGTTTATTTTATTAAGTAAGGTTGTAACCTAAGGTTACAACTAATTTTGTAGCTAAACTTTGTCGATGTATATATTAGAATTGTTACGTTGGGATGTGATTACATGTTGATTTGCCCATCCTTTTATGAAATAATCTTTTAATGTGCCCCCTTACCTTTGGGTTAAAGGGCATCCCACCCACCACAAGTAGGTAGCCATCTATAAAAAAAAAAAACTATTAACAAGATGAATATTGTATTTTTTTTTTTTCTTACAATAACTGGGTTAGAGAATTCCTTACAAAGGATTTTTTGTTTTTTTTTTTTTTTTGTTTTTTGTTTGTTTTGGAGAAACTGCTTACACAGTAATAAAGGAAATTAGTAATGCTATTAAACCTATAGGAATAAAGACCCAAAATTATATATTGAGCCTTGGGCCTTATCCGAGGACGTTGGTATATACAAGGAGGGGCAAATAGTTGTGAGGAGTTCCAAGTTTGAAGTCTCGTAAGAAAGAAATGGGTTAAGGATGGTCCGAGGAGTGAATCCTCCTCGGATGTGATGAATACAGTTCAAATTTGTATTTTGACAATCTAGGTGACCCTCTAGAAGGCTCCAGCGATAAGAATGTGCATCATATATGTATCAAAATGATAAGAAATCAGAAATATTTAAGGAAAAGCTGCTACCACCGCATTAAATGCATTATACCTACTTTTCTAGCAACGTTTATTTGGAGAAGACCCCTGAATAGAGCTGCTTTAGCTGTCGCTACTCACAAAAAGTTAAAGAAGATGTTTGATGGGACATGTACTCAAGTGAGGGCTTAAATGATCAACAAGTGTAGAATCAAGAAGGGACTAAAAGGAACTATATAAGGAAAGAGACCCTGTATGAGAAGGGGATCAAAAAAATAGAGAAAAGACTACTGTAGCAATTAAAACTGCATTTGTAATCAGTTCTGTTAATTTATATCATAACTGGCTTCCTCGGACAATGAACTCATTCAATTTTATAAGCTTTGTTTCTTGCTTGGTCATCTTTTAAACCCATACTAATCGTTGTTAAATTCATAAATGGCCTATCTCTTTGACTCACTCTCTACAAATTTATTGTACTGGGCTCGTTGGGCCAATATCTCATATTTGTTGGGCTTGGGCTACAAAATGTGACCCTACATAGCCTTTCATGGGATTCCTCATTATAATAACTTTTTTTTTTGGTTGAGAAAGTTCTTTATATTAACTTAGTGCGTGTAAAACAAGGAACTACATTCACTTGCAGGAATAATTAGATACTCAAAAAGCTTAAATACCCTCGTTCATAAAAAAAAAAAAGGAATGCTAATTTTTTTTTTATATTTTCATACAAGATAGAATTCTACTCTAGCATAATTTAAGTGCATATGTGTATGAAACTTCCTCCTAGAGACTTGAACCCCGACCCTTATCCCCCACACCTCGCAAGTAATTATACTTATACTATTAAAACTTAGTAATGATCTAGTTTATTTATTTATTGGCAAAATAGTATTAATGTATTTTCTTTGAATGGAAAGTAATAATGTAGTTGAATCACATAATAATAACGTGAAAATGATATTCGGAGAAAGAGAGGAAAAAAACATAATAATTAGCCTGATATCTAAAAAAAGTTGACATCATCTCAAGTTTGACACCATTAAAACCCACAAGCCCTCGGTCTTATATCATGATTAACAGGACTAATTCGCGTACGGCGAGCATCAAGTCCTCACCCTTAATATCATGAATGAATGAATACTGATCTCATAAATAAAAAATAAAAAATAAAAAAAGAGGAGAAGAATACTGATCTTTTAATTGGAGTCATTAGGCTTGCGTAAAATTAAAGTGTCTTACTTCGAAATGAGGGACGGGTACACCTCGTTGTAAATCAAAATCCGCAATGATTTCATTGTCGTTGGAGTTTTATACACGAATAATCCTTTAATTTATAATTTTAAATTAAAATGATTTTTGTGTATCTTTTACCTTTTATATATAAAAAAGATTTTGTTAACAGATGCGCTAAAAGCATTTATTAATCAATTACTCTCTCCCTCCCATTTTGTTTGTCCTCTATTTTATTTTGAGATGTTCTAAAATATTGTTCTGTTTCTAAAAATAAAGTCATTAATTTACTAATGTTCCTATTATACCCTTATTAATTTACTATTTCAATTTTTTGATAAATTTATTTAAGGATAATTTTGGAAACTTATACATTTTTAAAAGGTAAACAAGATAATAAATGATGTTCCCTTAAAAAAATTTGACTTTTCAAACAGGACAAACAAAATGGGATGAAGGGAGTATTTTTAAAATTTTCTTATTTCTATTAATTTTGATAATTTTACTTTCTCTCAAATACGAAAAGAAAATAAAAAAATGCAATTTTTATTAAAATTATAACATTATTTTTATTATAATTACTTAAATTTTATCACATTGAAAATAAGAACATCTCATAATCTGAAATTAAATGTGTACATAAAGTAATAATAATAAAATCTTAGAGAGAGATGCTGCAATTTATTAAGGAAGAGAAATGTGAAAATAAAAAAATAATAAGAAAGAGCAAGAGATGGGATAGAAGATAAAAATAAAGTGAGTGTGTATGTAAGGCAGACATGCCCACCAAAACCCATCACCTTACCCACTTGATGTAACTTACCAAACCTGAGCCAATTGTCGACCAACTCGATGCCTTAGCAGTTGGCAATGGGTGCTTCCATCCAAAACCTGACGACTCTTGGTTGAGTGGCAATTCTACCTCTCCAAAACTCAATCTAAACCAATCCAACTGCCATCTCCTTCGCCATGGCTCGATCTATCTTCTCTGTGATCAAATCTCCCTCGTGAGTTCAAATATCTTCATCATGGCTAGATCTCCCTTCATTGTGCATAGCTTCGCTTAGATTTGCCATCTCTACTCAGCTCTCCACCAAAATTTGTCACTTTAATTTCAACTAAAACCCGATCCACCACACTTGACAACTAATTCAATCCAATCCAATCTCCACTTCAGTATGTGATATGTGCCTTTTTCTACCACCTAACTCCATTGAGTTGAGTCCCATTTAAGCCCAAACCCAAACTGATGCAACTTGATTCATGCACACTTTTAGTGACAGTTTAGAAATATATCAAACCACTATTCAACCCAACCTACTAAATTATTTATTTAGCCCACCCAACCTGACACAACTCACTTAACGGACCTGCCTGAGTTGGGTCGGATCAGGTGGATTGATGGGTCAAATAGTTTTTTTGTTGTGCTCCTTATCAAATTTGAAAAAAAAAATGAAACTCCTTTTTTTTTTTTTTTGGGACCTTGATTTTGTACTTTTGTAAAGTATAGAACAATTCTCGGTTCTTTTCACCTTCACTAGTTTATTTATCTATGGAAAATTTCAGATTAGCATGATTTTGCCACACAATTTCGTTAGTGGTCACGTTTCCAAAACAATTTAGAAAATAGCATCTTGAGTCTCTTAGATTCAAGTTCATTGTAGCAACTTAAGCCTAAGAGGCTTGAGTTCTATGCACTGGCAAAGCTAAGGTGGATTTAAAATCCATGTGGAACTCGAGTTTTAGATACTCGAGTTCCTTTTCTTCCTTTTCTCTTTTTCCCCTTCGTCCATGTTCTCTCTATTCTCTTCGGACTACCATGGCCAAATCTCAATGGCTATCATTCTTCGATCACCACCACTACCTCAGGTAGTAGTCTTACATCTAATTGATCTCTCTAACTCTTAAAACCCCAAACCCAATTTTAGAGACAACAAAACCAGGCAACAATACCAGAGAGAAACAACAAACATAAGCCACTCTAGTGTTGAGATCAACAAACCCAAGCTAAGGGAGCTACTTTGGTGTCGAGATCATGATTTATGGGTTTGAGTTTTTGCTTCGGTGGCAAGATATTATGAATTTGTGGGTGAGGTACAAGGAGAAAATGAGAGAATAGGGAGAACAAAGGAAGAAAAGGAACTTGAGTGTTTAAAACTCGAGTTTCACTTGAATTTTAAATCCATCTTAGCTTTGCCAACACATAGAATTCGAGTCTTGTAGGCTCGAGTTGCTATCGTGAACTCAAGTCTAAGAGACTCAATATGCTATTTTACTAGATTGTTTTGGAAACGTAACGAAATTGATGCAAATTTAGAGAAACGATATGTCTATAATATTTTCACAATATTTTTACAACAAATCTTAAGTGGCACATTATTACTGGTTGTTATTGTTGAGGCAAAAAAGTAATCTTAGCGTTAGGTTCAAATTTGAACCAATAAAAACTAATCACTTATGATTTGTTGTGAAAATGTTGTAAAAATATTGTGGAGATGTTCTACATTCACAATATTTTTATAACATTTTCACAACAAATTATAGGTGGTTAGTTGTTATTGGTTCTAATTTAAACCTACCGCTGAAATTATTTTTCTACCCCACCAATAATAATCCGTAACAACTTGCCACAATAGATTTGTTGTGAAAATATTATGAACATAACATTCCTCTTAATACAAAAAAAATAAAAATAAAAATTTCTTATTTGCCTCTCTCATTTCTCAACTTTTCGAGAAATTATAAAGTCCTCTTAGTGAATAAGTGAGGTTGTTAACCATTCTACTAAAAGAACCTCGTCTGTTTAAAATTACTTAGGCTGCATTTGTTTTGGGTGAAATTCATTTCCAGAAATGGTTTTCTATATTTTCGGGTGTTTGGTTGCGCCGGAAAAAGCAATTTTCCGGAAATCATTTTCAGTTGACTCACGGTCAAGAGTGAAAATGATTTACGGAATCATTTTCACTTCAAATGAGTTCCGGAAAATGGAGAGAAAGAGAGAGCATGAAGGCAGAGAGAGGGAAAGAGAGAAAGAGAGCACCAGCACCTCGCCGAGGAGCCCAAACACGCCGGAGACATTGCCGGCGAACCCCGAGCACCGCGCTGATCTCGCCTTCGATCGCACTACCGCCGATCTCCCCGGCGATCGCCTTGGATCACCTCCGCTCGATCTCGCGATCTAGCCTTCGATATCGCGACTCGCCTTCGATCTCCCACCAGCGAACCCAGAAGCCGTTGAACCCAGAACCCAGCGCTCTTCGCACCGCGCCTCGCCGTCGATCGTCGATCGTCGTCGCCGCACTGCGCCGTCAATCGCTTCCTCTTCCTCGATCTCTCAGCTTCTTTTTTTTTTTTTTTTTTTTTTTTTTTTTTTTTTTTTTTTTTTTTTTTTTTTTTTTTTTTTTTTTTTTTTTTTTTTTTTTTGTTTNAATATGTATTTTTCGAAAAATATTTTACGGGAACCAAACAAACCCTGAGTAAAATTTTTTAAAACAAAAACTAATTACTGAGTCACTGACACAGCAACAATTTTAAACAAGTTTTTTATTTGAAATGGTTTACAAATAACAATTTTAAACAAGAACTGTATAATTTCTCCACCTCTTCATCGTTTCTGACGGCGAAGAAAACACAGAAGCCACCGTCCCTCGGCTTCTCCATTCCATTACAGGTGAGGATTCCATCACTCCTCGCTATCCTCTACAAATTGATCCCAATTACGCTTTCCATTTTGGGTTCCGCCTCTTGTTTTGTGCTTCAAATTCTCCTCATTATATAAACGTTGAGTCTTCGGAAAAAGAAATGGATTTTCATAGCCACACACTTTGGTTTCTCTGCCATTTCGTTTCGCAGCTTCTTTTGAAGATTACAGATTAATGGACTCTGCTTATCACAAATCATAGAAACAAAAAACAACAACAACAAGATATGATTCTCGCAGCATCGACTCACTTTTTAATCACTGTTCCGACAAGCCCATCTCACAGTCACACAAAGAAATCATACCGGCTTCACTCTCACACAACAACCTTGTCAAAATCGAACCAAATCTCAGATTCCAAATCCACCTCAATAATAATCAATGACAAATCAAGAACGTGAGTTTTCTCTGTCTGGCATTTTCACAAACACCATTAGTAGAAAACTCACCAGGTAGACTTTAAAAGCTGACATTGTGCAGGTGCGAGTGTTTCAATTTGTACAAGGAACTGGTTCCTTATGACAAGGCATGGGATTGACAGAAACAAATTGTTAAGGAGAAGAAGGCCTTGATTGAGAAAAACCAAGATTGCCAGGACACACTAATCATTCTACAACATCACCCTGTGTATACATTGGGCACAGGTAGTTCAGAAGAATACCTTAATTTCGACATCAAGGATGCTCCTTATGACGTTTATAGAACTGAACGCGGCGGGGAGGTTACTTATCATGGTCCTGGCCAGGTACTTGTCCCAAATTGCTAATTACATAGCTAAAATTTAGAATTTGTTGGCATGTAGGACTTTTCATTTTACAATTTGGATAGCACATGAATTGTAAGAATAGTCTACTGAATTGCAAAGATATTAAGAACAATGTATTCCTGTAAAAATACAAAATTAAGGACCATGCACCATAACTGAAATATTTGGTTTTTCCTCTTATAAGGTTAAAATCAAAGTTAAGGACAATGCACCATAACTGAAATCTTCAGATTTTCCCTATTATAAGGTTAAAAACAAAGTTAAGGACAATGCACCATAACTGAAATCTTCAGATTTTCCCACTTATAAGGTTAAAAACAAAGTTAAGGACAATGCACCATAACTGAAATCTTTGGTTTTTCCCTCTTATAAGGTTAAAAACAAAGCTAAGGACAATGCACCATAACTGAAATCTTCGGGTTTTCCCTCTTATAATGTTAAAATCTTCAGTTTGTGATTGGGTTGTCCTGCATCCCCTACTTGTGATGTTTAAAAGAATACATATGACCGAACTTGATTGCTCTTTTGAAGGTCTATGGTTAACCATTAAATTTTGGGCCCAAGGCTTTGTTGCTGTTGTTTGAATTTTTATTTCTATGGTGAATAAACTTACAATCCTTTTTTCACTGAGCAATAAGATTTAATGGATTATAGGGGAATTCTCTTTTTGTTTTTATACTTGCTACCTAACTTTTAATGCATGTGTTGGACTGTAGCTAGTTATGTACCCTATTATCAATCTCAGAAATCACAAGATGGATCTTCATTGGTACCTCAGGGCACTTGAGGAGGTGGTAATCCGTGTTCTTTTCTCGACATTCTCCATCACGGCATCTCGACTTGAGGGCTTTACTGGTGTTTGGGTTGGTATGTTTCCTAATCAGTCCATTATGCTGTACCAGTGTGCATATTGCACGTTCTCATGTTTTCTGCACTTACATTAGCTTTGATTTAAAAACTTTTATAGGCAATGTACTGTGTAGAACAAATCATGTTGAAAGTCTCTTTGCCTGTTCGTGTTTGCAAACAAAATTTTGAATCATTTAGCTTTTTAGTCTCTATTATAAGTAATATGATTATTTGTTGTTTTTAAATGTTTACTTTTTCGTTCATAAACAGAATGGTTACTTTTTCTGTTCTGCTCTATTTGGATGCCATGAAAGGGAAATTTAAACCTTGAAATTTACAACATATGTTTCAACTCAATATCTCTTCAGATTTGTAGTTCTTATTTCTTTTAATCCATTATCTGAACGTTAACTGCAAGTAATGAGCAAATGTGAGACGAAAATAGTTTCCAAGTTTCATGTGGTCATTTTTTCTGTTACCAACTTAAGAGTGGTTAATTGGATTCCTTTGAAAGCTTATGGTTGAATTTTTATATTATTTCCCTTTTATCTTTCGTGAACTAAAAATGGACTCTGAGATGGTGCTATCAACCAAAATAGCATACAATATAGCTCAACATCATTTTTGCTTGTTTGTTAGTTGTGTAGATCCTTATTAGTATCAAGACTCTGGTGGCACCGCATAGAAGGATATCATCTGAGAAAATGACTCCAGGAGCCACACCATATTTTCATATATTTTTTCACACATTCTATATTTTTGCTGAATTGGGGACCTGGACTTTGATTTGCTATATTATAGATATTAACAGTTTTTGCTTTTTGTAAAAGAGGCAGACTCTACAGCCTCATTCCTCTCACTTTGTGTTACTTGAATTATAATACCGTACAGTCATTTAATTTAGCATTCTGTTCAAAAGTTACCCTCCCTTCTTTATCTTAATCTAATTTTTTTTGGGTGAATAACATGCAGAGTGCCTAAGTGATTATCATTCTTGTGACTGATCTTACTTTTCAATTTCACTACAGGAGATAAGAAAGTGGCAATGGTTGGGATACGAGTATCTCAGTGGATAACATATCATGGGTTAGCACTGAATGTCATCACAGATCTAACCCCATTTCACTCAATAGTCCCATGTGGAATACGAAACTGTCAGGTTGGAAGCATTAAGGGGTTGCTAGGAGAATTTCAGCCATCCACTGGATGTGGAAAAGCAAGTGTGCTTCATTCCAATGATTGTCAATTGATTGATATCACTCACTCATCTTTGATCAAGGAATTTTCAGAGGTTTTTCAGCTCGAAATCTTTCATAAAAGCATCCCCATGTCTGAGTTTGAAGATACGATACCTAGAAGGTCTCTCACAAGGAAACTAACTTGACAGATTCAATGCAGCACGTTTGAATTAATCTGATCATGAAGCAAAATTGTTAGTGATATACTTGAGTGTTTATGTTATTGTAGTTATTGTTGTTTAGTTGATAGATAGGCCTGGCAGCAGTACAGTCAAGTGGATTGTGATTTAGATTACTTATTTTGTAAATTAACTGTCATCTTTCTCATTTCAAATTTAATTTAATCATACAGGATACAACTTGTTGCTAGCAATTCTCATGACAATCTAACAGGCTAGATTCTACTTTTTATATCGGAACTCCTTTACCCATTGTATGCTTGAAGACGATGATAGAGAGGTAAAGCAATGCCCTTTTTATTTTTCATTTTATACTTGGAGCACTCAGAAATTTTGAAACTTCTCCAATCAATTTTGTCAATTAAAGCCTTTGTCTATCTTTGTTATTTATTTTCATTACTCTTGGCAATATGGCAATAACATAGTAGATAAAAACAAGAAACCATATATATATATATATATATTTTGACTGAAAAGGTAGACAAGAAACCATATTAAGTTATGCATTTCACCTATGGTTTGTTCATAAAACAATTTGGTAGTCATGTAATAGAGAAGATAATGAGAGAAATCCCTCTTTAAAGAGAGCAAGGGCTTCCATGTGACTACTAGAAAATCAAAATTGATTATATAGGTGAAACACAAAGTTTCAAACATTAGTTTCATTTTTTCCTTATTGCCATTATTCTTGGCAATAATGGCAATAACAGAGTAGATAAAAATGAGAAACCATATTAAGTTTTGCATTTCACCTATGGTATGTTCATAAACCAATTTAGTAGTCATTTAATAGAGAAGATAATGAGAGAATTCCCTCTTTAAAGAGAGCAAGGGTTTCCACGTGACTACTAGAAAATCAAAATTGATTATATAGGTGAAACACAAAGTTTCAATCATTAGTTTCATTTTTTCCTTATTGCCATTATTCTGGGCAATAATGGCAATAACAAAGTAGATAAAAACAAGAAACCATATTAAGTTATGCATTTCACTTATGGTATGTTCATAAAACTATTTGGTAGTCATTTAGTAGAAAAGATAATGAGAGAAATCCCTCTTTAAAGAGAGCAAGGGTTTCCATGTGACTACTAGAATATCAAAATTGATTATATAGGTGAAACACAAAATTTCAATGATTAGTTTCATTTTTTCCTTATTCCATTACTATCCAAAATAACAAAAATGAACAATGAAGATGGATATATGTATATATATATAAGTTTAAAATTGAAACGATTTCATAATTTGATACTTAAATTGGCAAAATTAAAAACTTTAGACCTAATATAGTCCTTTTTATGTAATTTCCCCAAAATATTTAAATGGGATGAAGTATACCAATTCAATAAAATCAAATGTCTCCAAAGATGCTAAAGAAATAAAACAATTTATAGTATTTTCTTCACAACTTGTTAAAGTAGTGTGTGGGTTTTTTTTTTTTTTGGTAAACAGCACAAGGCCAAGTAAAGAAGCCCGATGCTTTATGCTTTAAGGGACTGGGTTTAGTTCATCGCAGCTAAATTGGGCTGATTTCGAATCAAGTGGTGCACAAAACGCAGATCCTACAACATATACATACTAAACACAAAATATATATATGCGCATTTAATAGCAAAGAACAAAATAATGAGGAAGAAAGGCAAAATAAACGCTAGGGATCCTTAAGACAAATTGAAATATTTCATTGTTTTCTTAATTTTGTAATACATCACGCTCACTAGGACATGTTGCTTTCAGGCCTCTAAGACTTGCGAAGTTTGAATCCCTTTGAATCCAAGTGTATTCTCTAGTGGCTGTTTAAGGATCTCGGAAGGTTTTTCCTCTCTTTTCTCCCTTTTGAATGATGACTGAGCTTTCTCAAGGATTTTTCACTCTAATTCTACTGTTCCTCAAAAAATGTCTTTCACTGTTGGCTGCCTCTCCTTTATAGTGCCATCTTAAGGTTTCAAGAGTACCATTGATTCTCTCTATTTGCTCCCCTAGGTATCAGAACCAATGTTGGGTCAGCAACATTGATGGCTAGTCTCTTCCTCATTTTTTATTATTCTCCTCTTTTGAGGTTCCCTCTTCAAAAGCCCCTATCTGACTTTCTCGTTATGGGAGGTCCTAAAGGGCTGACCTTTGATCTTTCCTTTTCCAAGACTTCTAGATTCCACTTTTTCAAACCTACCTTTTGGCTGCTTTCCCCTTTGTGATTTTTCCCAAATGGGCTGATTCCTTTCTACCAAGTTGAAAGATCCCCAGCCACCTTCCTTTATGATCCATCTTCCTGGGTTCCCCGAGGTACTAGACCCTTACTCATGAGTTGTTGGTTCTCAAGTCTTCTAATCATTTTTTATGCATCATTGGGTGGCTGACAGGACATATCTATCCTTGTTCTTCATGTTTCTAGACATGACCCCTTGAACTGTCTCAGTCCCAACCTTGCCTTACTGCACATCCCGAGGATCCCAGGCTCCTGGAATTCTCGGGTATCTTAGTCCAATTTTCTCCCTGGGCTCCCCAGCAATTTTTTACCTTTGAGGCTGGGCTGGACTTCTTCTTTCTTTTATTTTGTGAGGTCCAAAACTTGCCAATCCATGGGCTTTGGTACAACATTGTGAATTTTTGGATCTCAACAAGTAGTCATAGAGATGGACTTTAGGACCATTTTGAAAATAGTATCATAAACTAAAATGAAAAATAAAAATAAAAATCTCAAACATAAAAGACTAAAATGGTCATTAGCCTTATAGCTTAGAGCATCCCCAATAAGGTTGCTAAATTGACTAAAAAGTCAATTTAACAACTAAGGCTCCGTTTGGAGTTCATAAGTGAATGGAATGATCATAAGGAAATGGAAAGGAATAGAATGGAATTGAATGAAATGTATTTAAGTAAGGAAAATGAATGGAAAAGAATGGAATGGAATGTAATTAAGTAACCTTACTTGGATGTTTTAAAATAAAGAAATGAAAATGAATGAAAATTAACGGAATGTAAATAATCTTGTTTAGGAGCAACATGGGGGGAATGGAATGGAATCATTTTATGACAATATTACTATTAGATCCCTGTTTTAAAATAAAGAGTTGAATATATAGGGTATTTTGGGAGTTTTAGTAAAAAAATCATTAAATCTAATTTCATTCCCTCCCATTTCTCCCAATTTTAGGGGGAATGAAAATTTGAGATTTTAAGGGAATAGAGAGAAATGAATGTTCCCTCCTACCAATTCCATTCCCTCCAACTTAAACTCCCAAACAAGCGAATGAACTTTCCATTCCCTCCATTAAAACTCTTAAACAGGAATGGAAAAATATTCTAAAATGATTTTTTTTTTTAATTTTTTCCATTCCATTCCATTCCCTCCTCCCAACGAGGCTTAATACTCTCAAAATGCCTTGTATAGCAAAGAAGCTAAACTCAAAATAATTTGAGTATCAACTATGGTGAGCTGCTATAGGTAGCTGCTTACTGTAGCTTAAAACTTAAAAAAAAAAAAAAAAAATTGTAATATGTGGTGTTAAAAAAAACTTTGATATTTGGTGTATTATAAAGTGTGGCGTTAAAATAATGTTTTGAGTTGCTAAAAATATATTTTTTAGCTTTCTTACTGTGAATGCTCTTAGCTAGCATCTTATAGTGTTTGCAACAAAGATATCCAAGATCAACGTTAGACGAAGGAGATCAACGGGGACATGGCCCCTTGGATTTTTTAAAATTTCCCTTCCCCCTATATATTTTTAATAAAATTTAAGATTTTAGTTGGATTTTACTCAATTGCCCACTATATTTTTTAAATGTACAAAAGCTCATGTGTATTAAACTATTAATGTCTAAATTT
Source organism: Quercus suber (assembly GCF_002906115.3). Taxonomy (NCBI): domain Eukaryota; kingdom Viridiplantae; phylum Streptophyta; class Magnoliopsida; order Fagales; family Fagaceae; genus Quercus; species Quercus suber. The sequence goes on along the minus strand of NW_027069926.1, from coordinate 4,791 downwards.
GTTCTTCTAATATTCATTGTTTCAACATATAAAACTCATTAATTTAATGAGTGTTAAAAGCGTATGTTCATAAAAACATGTGAGTATTAGTAGGTTTCTGTATATTTTAAATTTTTTTACTAACATTCATTATTTTCTTCTAAAAATCCACCCTTTTTTTTCCATGCATAACTCGTTTATTTCAGGAGTATTTAGAGCACATGTTTATGAAAACATATAACCAAGTAAATCTCTATAGTAAAAGTAATTTTTATTTTCCAAAAACAAACTCTTTTTACTATTTTTTTTTCAACATTTTTTCATTTTGCATGTAAAGTTAGGGACACGTGAATGCATACTCTTTTTTTTTTTGGGTTAAAAAAATATGTTATGATTTTAATAATTAAAAATTTGGGACATGTTCTACCTAGTCTACCTTTGTCATATAAAATAAAGTTTTTCAAGTAGTTTTTTTATTATTATAATATTTCTCTTGACCATTCTCAAAAAAAAAAAAAAAAAAAAAATTTCTCTTTACATCATATATGTTAAGGCATATCAAAATGACATAGATTTGCAATTTTTTTTTGGCTCCATCATTGTCCAAGGTTCAAATCATATTTCCCACTATAATTAATTAACAACCAAATTTATCAAAAAAAAAAAAAAAGAGACTAAAATAAAAATAACCTTAAACTTAATCAAAAGGAATTAGCCCCCAAACCCAATTTGATTTATTGCTGTGGCCCTCATAATCCAATAGGCCCAGACTCCGAGCCCAAAGGGTCAATATCACCACTTATGCATCACCACAAAGACGTGGTAGGTGCAACATTATTTGTCTGTGACAACCTTTTGTTCACCGATTAAAACCCTCCATATTCTCACGCACACTAGCTCCCAATCCCATTCTTAAATCTTAGCCGTCCGATCAAGTCCCCAACACTAACCCAGCTGAATCAATCTCTATAAAAGACAAGCCATTTCACCATGACCTGCAAAAACCCTAGCTCATACGTAGCCGTCTCATTCGTCCCCATCGATTCTTCTCCATCTCCAATTTCCACCTTCTTCTTCGAATTTCATATGTGTGTATGTATATTTGTATTTTAATGTGGGCGAATGACGAATCTTTTTTTGAATTGTTTAGAGTGCTCAGACTTTGATTTGGGTACAATGATTCAAAACATTGAATAGGAAGATCTGATGCCTCTCTTTTCTTTTCGATTCGAACAAAACTTAACGTTGTTGTTTCTTATGTTCTGTGGTTGGTTTTTCATTGGATACCATTGTGGATGACGAATGCTTATGAAATAAACAGTTATCCCTGTCTGATATTTGGTGCTGATATTTCTTAAATTCTGACCTTACAAAATCGCTTTTATTTTTTTTTTTTTGCATTATGTTTTATTTTGCAAAAATAGCCAATGATGAAGATCTTTTAATGGTTGACTGAAATGCAAGTTGATATAAACTTGCTTATGTGTCGAAATTCATGAACTAGGACGGTCTGAGGCTTTTGTTTATTTATTTATTTATTATTTATTATTATTATTATTTTTTTATAGTTTGATGGTCGAGGAAGGGTGACTTGAACTTTGGACGCTTCTGATGGAAACATCAGGCGGTGCCAGTTCATCTACAAGATCGTTGGCTGAGGCTTTGTTTTTCAAAATTGTAATATCTCAAATGGTTTTTACTATGTTTTGTTTTAATTATTTTCTTGTATCTTTTACTAAATCATCTATGGATTGGTCTCTACAGTGTTGTGAATGATGAGAACAATAATTATACAGTTATCCCTGTCTGATGCATTGGTGCTGAGATTTTGTAATCTGACGCTCACACTGTAGAGTCTTAATCTCATCCGTTTTTTTTTTCTCTGCTAGAAAATTGTAATTTAATTAATAATTTGCTTACCTTTTACGTTGTTTTAATCAATAAGATGTGATGAACCAGAATGTCTCATTGGTTTTTATTACATTTCTTTGTTTTACATGTTCTTGTTAGTTGTTTACTTGTATAAACTATAATTTCATATCATATCATATTAATCTTTGCCTTATCAGATTTTTGATATTGGTGATTTTTGAGTGATAAAATTCTCAAAGCTCAAAGTGACCGGATTATGCTCCAACGTCCAACCCTCTCCTTAGCAATGTGTGATAGCAAGATCTTTATCATAATGCAAGGATGGTTTTGTGCAACAGTTGGGATTTATAGAGAAACACACAAATATAATGCTACCAGTTGGGATTAAAATGAGAAAACACAGCATGACAATAATGTTTGTAGAATCCACATGTTGTATGAGAGAGATTCATAGATCATCTCCCACAATGCGCTGGTTTTACAACTGTTAGGATAGAGAAGATGTAATCTAAAAATTAAACAGATTTGATCATTTAAGCTATGAATCCGGTAAAAATTTGGTTTCCAAACCAATGACAATTGTATAGTGCTGTATCTTAATTGCATTTACTGAACAGAAATCATCAAGAAGTCTGGTGCCTCAGCATGCCACGTTTCCCGTAGGTCCTGTGTGAGACTCACAAATACCTTTTTTTTAGCAAAAATAATTTCAAAACTGGGTTACAAGCATTATTCACATATTTTAAAATTATTTTGGTACAGTATTTTCAGTTTTCAACAATAAGCCCTACTCAAACACACTCTAATCTATTCTAAATAAACAGTATTTCACACTGGTATACCAGACCCTTGAAATACTAGTACACTACTTCCATAGCTATCTAGAGTTACAACTTTACAAGTACAGATCACTTAGGATGGACTATTAATGGTCGCTAGACCAAGGCAGGCTTTATTATACAACTATCGGTGGGAATGAGTAAACCAGCGTCCCCTTAACTTGATTCTNCATGGAAATTTTTTTTACTCTCTTGACCCTCACGATCATTGTCGTTTCTGTTATTATAACCTGGGTTAATAATGACCTTCGCAAGCTTCATGACGTTACCGTAAAATCGGTGCCTAAACTCGAAGTTGAACCCAAAATTCGAGTTGGGCTTGTTGAGAAAATTGATGACAATAAAAGCATAAGCGAAACCGAAGTGTTGGTTCAGGAAAAGTTGGGAATTCAAGAATCTGAAGGATGTGACTATGAGTCACCGAAGGAGGACGACAGCAGTAGGGAGGTAGTTAAGATCGTTGAAGTGGGAGAGAAACCTGACGTAGGAGACAAGGTATTTGATAAAAGTCCCGGAAAGGAAAAGCTTCGTGAGATTGAGTTTGACAAGAATGGAGGTGATAAGTTAATTGATTTAGAGGATGATTGGGAATGGGAAGGGATCGAGAGGACTGAATTGGAAAAGGTCTTCGGTGCCGCGGTGGCGTTTGTCGGTTCTGTTGATAATGCTGATCGAGTTTCGAGTCTTGGAAGCAATTTGAAGATGCAGTTATATGGGCTTCACAAGATTGCTACACAAGGGCCTTGCCATGAACCCCAACCAATGGCATTGAAGCTCTCTGCTCGCGCAAAGTGGTAAATAGCTAGTCAATAATTTTTTTTTATGGCAAGTGCTAGGTTGTTTTTATATTGTGGTTGCTAATTTGTCTTGTAGTATTGGTTTTCTTATATGTGATTGTCACTTTTGAGATGCCTTTAATTAATAGGTGAAGCAAGATCTTTGGTGTAAATTGATAAAATTGTTTCAAATCGAATGCATGGAGGTGTGTGTAACCTGCATTGGGTTGGTTGAGAAAAATCTAATTTACCAAGCTCATAGTACAATTTATAATCATGATTACATATGCAAAAGATAGTATTGTGGTTAGCGAACATACAAACATTTTAAGACCACAAAAAAAATAATAATCCACAATGTTTGCCGTAATTGTCCACGTGGCAGACAATGAGTGGTGGGTCTATATAAAAGTGACAGATTTCCAATGTAGGAAAGTTGTAGCAAAAGTTGTGGTTTTTTATGTGGTACTAGAATTACTCTTAAACATTAGGCATAAAAGCATAGCAGATAAAGAGTCTCAGAAAAAAGCATATTGATAATCAAAAATTGAGTAAAAAACAACAACAAAGAATGTGGTTGGTTGTGGCTGATGGACTGAAATGTTGAAATGATACCTGTGTTTGGTATATTTATGACAGCCAATGTTGAAATAGATCAGAAATCTAGTTTAGCTGTAAGTATCAACACAGATGGACTTAATGTGTAAACAAATTAAGACCTTTCCTTCTAGTGTATAGCTTGATTAGTAGTCATCCTAAGAGGTTTTTGGCTATACTTCAATGGGTGATTTAATTGATGAAGGTTACTAATTACATTATGCAGGAATGCTTGGCAACAGCTTGGGAATATGAGTCCAGAAATGGCAATGGAGCTGTACATCTCCCTTCTCTCAAGAAGCATTCCTGGGTGGATGCAAGATGATTTTGTTGTAAGGCTTTGCTTTTGGATTTGTCCTATTAGTGATTTTCTTTGATGGGGAATGGGGTTCATAATCCTGGCATGTATTTATTGGTACAGGGAGATCATGAACATGTTTTAGCAGAGGTTGAAGTATTTAAGAAGCTAGCTTCTGATTTAAAGAGTTTGCTACCAATCAAACCAGGTGCTGTAGATGAAAGGTACTTGATATTAGTGGATCATTGGATGGTGTTTTTGTCTCAGCAGTTATCACTTCTCCTGCAAGAACTGACTTTATTCTCACCGTTTTCTTTATTGGCAGGAAAATGGAGATAAAGCCTTGTTTTGAGGGATTGGATGTAAATGCATTTGGGGTCCAAACTACTTAATTTGGTATGCACATGCTTATTTGGTTAGGATATTCCTT
>NW_027069925.1:603629-619832 GCF_002906115.3 Quercus suber | reverse complement strand
TTAAGAGCATATCTATTTTGATGAATGATAAATATACAATATTCTATATAGCATATAATATAATACATTATATTAATTTGACAAAATATATATGATTGGTTATTCACTTTTTGATTATATATTTTTTTTATGCTTTCAATGATTGTAATTTATATTTATAATTTTATTTTAGACTGTTGTATATAGAAAAATGTTATGTTCATAACATTTCATAATAAAAATGGTAGTGCAATTTTTAGAACAGTCTAACATAATATTTTATAGAAGATTGCTATTTTATTTTAGACAATTTATAAGAAGTATTTTATTTATAACATTTTATAATATTATATATAATGAGAAGTGTTATGTTCACAACATTTATAAATTTATTTGTTTCTAGTACTCCTTATAATGGTTATCCTCTATATGTCTTGAAGAGAAAGACAATATAAGTAAATTTATCACTTATATTAAGGGAAAAAAAAACATACAAGACTTTAATAACATAAAAAAAAAATGTAATTTATATCAAGAACCTACTAACATTATGTTGAGAAAACATAATTGTCAATGAAATAACTCCCTTTCTATACAAAATCTCCTCTCAGAGCATTACTGATGTAGATTGAAATAGACCGTAGTGGACTGAAATGAACCAAAATGAACTGAATGGACCAAAGTAGATCGAAATGGACTGAAATTGATAGAAGTAGACCGCAATGGACTGAATGACCAAAACACTCTACTGATATGGTCCAACAAGAGCATAATAATAATATATGCTATGATTTAGCTTTTAAGTATATATAGATATATATCACTTTGTTAATGAGTCATGAAAAGTTAGAAATCGTCACATAATAGGTTGAACAAAATAACTCTAAACATGTTTGGAGCCAAAATTTATTCTTTCAATTAATGTGGTTAGAGATGTTATTGTCTTTTCTCTTTGGGTCTAACCACGTGTTCTAGGCATTTGATAATGAAGCATTTAATAGGATATATATCCCGTGCAATACCTTATCAATGGTTGGGAGGAAAAAATTTAAAAAGTTTAACTATCCTCTTTTGTCTTGATCAAAATAAACAAAGTAACTTTGTAACTTTTAATTTTGTACCTTTAACTTTTTTTTTTTGATCGGATAGTTAAGAAAAAAAGTTAACTTTAAATTTTTCTCCCAATCATCCACAAGGTATTATATTATGTGCAATAACCTAGCGATTGCATGGGATTCAAATCCCATTAATGCAACTCGTTGCAATCCTGTTGCAGCCATTTTTCTATGCTTTTATTTTATTACACAAATGTGTGTTTGCCACTCTTCTTTTCTCAATCCATAAAAAGTAGGGTATTTTGGTATATATTTAATGCAACTTAACAGTGTCTAAGGGTACCTGTTAACAATTGTCTTTTTCTTTTTGTAACACAAGCCTATTTCATGTTAGAGATTTAACCATTTTTTCCTTCTTTTTTTGAGTTATTTTTTAAATATAATTTGATAGTTATGGGTGGAAGGATCTAGATATCTTTATTAAAAAATCATGAAATGTTAGTTGAGATATAAGATTCTTAGTGAGATTTAACCTTGCATTGACTTTGAGATTCTGTTCTCCACTTTTTGTTCTTCTTGGGTCCTTAATACTTTTACTCGAATAACAATTTTTATTTATTCAGCCAAAAAAAAAAGATCCTCTCTCTCTCTCACTCTCTCTCTCTCTCTCAAAGCAGAGAATGGATTTGGTTACAAACGGGTGGGAGACCATATAAAATTTTCAACCCAAAAAAAAAAAGGGGGGGGGTTACTTTTTTGTTTTTGGATGAAATAATATAGAAATTTAATTTGTGAATAACAAACTGCACATGATAGGTAAGAAAGAAATGGAGAAAAGGGGCACTGCCAACCCATTCCCCATCCCATCCTTTTGCAAATTTGCAACAACATTTGAAGAGCTTAGAGCCCCAGTCATCATTCATTCATTAATCAACAACCCAGTAGCCGTTGTGCTAACAGTTGAGCCTCAATTCGTTGTTGAATTCGTTTCTTGTTCTCCACAGATACCATAGAATGTCAAGCAAATTATCTCAGATCCTGGGTTGCGTAAGAAACCTCCTTGAGTAAAAAACTCTACTAGTTGAATTGCTTTGCCAAGCAATGGAAGAGTTCCTGTGAGCAGGAGCTTCCAAAAAAGAGCGGTGGGGGAAATATTTTGCTTTATGGACCTGGTAAAATAACGAATCAGTATTGTGTAGTATCCGAAACAGTGGCAAATTCAGGAATTTTTTTCATTGTGGTCGTTAAGAAGCTTAAATTATACAAAATCCAAGAAAAAAAAATTCATATGTTGACAAAACACACACACACACACATGTAAATACATAAAGTCTTACAATTTCCTTCTACTAAATTTCTTATTATGAAATCATTGCATTATAGTCTCATTATCAATTCTGGAAGTTACATCTTTTTTAAAATTTTTCTTGAGTTTTTTCTTCTTTTTTTTAGGACCAAATATATTATTAAGGGAACCAAAGTTTAAAGACAAATTTTGACTACAAACTTAGCTGTAGCCTAAGTTTACAGCTTTCATTAAACAAATTAATATTGCTACATATTTTGAAAATCTAATCGTTGAATTGTATGTTATTTATATTTTTAAAATACGTCAAATTTCATACAAATTGGATTTTATTTACTATTCGATCCATAATTTTTTTTTATGTATAATTTTAGACTACAAAAACTCAAAATTTAAACAATTGATTGATAATATAACTATTGATTTTTGATTTTTTTGAAAATTTTCAAGTATGGAGAATATAAAAAATGTAATCAAATGATGGATTTGTTAAAATTCATCTCCATTAAAAATCTATTGAGTGGAGTTTAGCCTGGTCCATAGTTTAATTATGTTGGGCCTAAAAAAAATTTATGGTGGTTACAATATATATATATATATATATATTTTTTTTTTTAAGATAAAAAAATCATAACTTTTTAAAATTTATATATAATAATTATTTTTTTTCTAGATCAAGGTGGTCTTGTGATTACCTTGAACTCAATGTGGAGTCGCTTCTGATCTGGAAAAAAAAAAAAAAGTGTAAGGTTGCGTACATAACCTCTCTTAGACCCCGCAAAAGTAAGAATTTTGTGCACTGAATATGATCTTTTATTGTGAACAAGTCTCAATTCTTGTGTACCAGGTTAGCCACGTTAAAAGTCTTGGGATATATGAAATCCATACCCCTTTCTGTCTGGATGTCGTGTGCACATTTATTCTACTTAACCAAGGTAGTGTCCTATGTTGACGATGTTGACTCCACCAAAACTGACTTACCATTGAATTCCAATAAACACATAACCAATCCTCTAATCTAAAATAACTCGTAGCATAGGTTGGAATTGCTAGAGTCACTGCCATAATTAAAATTTCCTTTCCGACTTAGTAATAACAATTTTTCTTTCCTATCCTGTAGTCTGTGCCACACCTTTGTCCTAATTTCTGAAAATGTTTGCCTCCTAGAATGACCAACTACTGGGGGTAATCCTAAACATTTCTCCATATTCGAGTAGGCTTGGGCACCCAAAGTAGTTGTGATGTTTCTTTGTATATTTGGAGGGATATTCTCACTAAAAACCATAGTGGTCTTGTCTGAATTCACCTTTTGATCAGAAACTCCTTCATAAACCTGTAAAATTTGTTGTAAAGTCTTTCACTTAGCCTCCACTGCTCTACTAAACAATAAACTATGCTTAATTATAAAAATTTTAAAAAGAAGAAAAGAAGAAAAAGAAGAAGAAGAAGAAGATGGGTGATCCGTGGGAGCAGAAAGAGATAACGAGATAGAATAACTAATACAAGATTCGCACTCCAAAATCATATAAACAAAATTAACATGAAACCTCTTTTTTATTATAGCTCTTAGTAAATCCCATTCAACCCTATCATAAAATACATAAAATATGTTCATGTCCAACTTGACTACCATGTAAGTGTTTCTAGTTCTATTATGCTTCTTGCTTCATATAATGCATGATTCCAAAGCTAGTATAATATTAGCAATAATTAATCTAACTATACTCTAACTAGAACATAAGCACTTTGATTTTCTAAAATAATCAGGGATAGAACTCTTTTTGTGTCTATTAAGCCAACACCTTTAAGACAATTTTGTGAATGACATTGGACAAGCTAATCGGACAAAATTGAGTCATAAATTAAGAAGACTTTTAGCACAATATAAGTAAGATTTATGCCTTTAATTAATTTGCCTCACATCTACACCTATATGCCAATAAGTTTGGTAAAAAAAGGGTGCAATCATACTGGACTCCTTTCCGGTGATCTAAAAGAGAGCATCTTTTACCTTATATCATATGCACAAAATTCTGGCACAAGTTGAGCATTCTTTGGTGTATTTTCCATCCAACCGGGCTTCAATAATTTGAATAGCAAGGCCAAGAGTGACCATATTGAAGTATCAAGTTTGTAGCCAAATTTTGTCATTTTCCATCAGAAAATATTTTTCAAGGACGAACTGCAAAGAATCAAATTTTTCCCCTTTCCCCCATCCTTTTCTAAATGATAACGTGGTGGTAGATAAAGAACGAGAACCGATACACAATTTAGTGGTCACATGGTCAGGGTAAGACAATATGATGCTACTGAAAGTCTAAGAAGAATTCAAAAACTTCTCATTAGGCTCACATGTTGCCATGTATCTTAATCACAATTTCCTTGCAAAAAGAGGATTGTCCTTTCAGGATGTAGCATTCTCTTCTAATAAATTCAAAATCAAACGCTACTTGGAAAAAGGGAAAAATAAATTACAAGACGAAGCTAAATTACATTATTACTGTTCACTAGTAAGTATTAATCCCAGCTAGCTAAATCACAAGGGGGGCTGGGACTGAGGTTTAAACCAAATCTTCCGGCATAATATTTACAAGGTTAATTGTACAGACTGAACGGCGCAGCATAATATTTAAGTTGTTGGTACAAGAGCTAATATTTGAGTCTTGATTCTTCCCATACACATTTGAATCTCTCTATAAATAGAAAGATTCTGAGTACAGTATGGATGCAAGCTTTTAAGAGCAGAGTCTAATATCTGAGCCACATCAGCTGGAGGATACTGTCTTTCAGTACAAGTCTGCACATTACAAGAATATTATACTAAGCATTTGTCCAAAAACAAAACTAATACCCAGTATAACAGGTATTTATGAGAATAAAGTTGTAAATGGAAATTCTTAATCTTTGCTGAGGAGAAATAGTGAAAAATGACAACAGCAAGTATTGGTCACGGTTTAGTGGAGTAATCACAAAACTATATTTTGTTGGCATGGCATTGAGACCAAAAATTAAATGATAATCCACTGAACAAAAATAATAGCTACATTAACTTGCAAGTTTTTGCAAGTCTCATAAAATCTGGATATTACTTGAGCATATCTTGTGACGTAAATACGAAAAAGGTTACTGTACCAAAAAGTGCCGAAATATAGCTTAAAGATGGTTCATTAGTAAAAAGAAGATACCAAATTAGAAGTTGACAGCTGATCATGACCAATCAAGACATTGTCAACGTTCACTATTGCAGTACAATAAAACAGTATTTGGGCAACATAATTTGTGTGTGACGTAGTAACAAAACAATTTTAAGCAACATAGTTTGTGTGGAAATATATAAGGCTTCATCACAGATACGCATGAGAGAGAGAGAGAGAGAGAGATTGCATTTTGAATCCATTAGCGTTAGAAAATAATCTTCAAATTACCTGTATCATGAGCAATGTAGCAACACAGGAAGTGATAAGCCCTGATGGTATTCGTGCCTCATTTTCATCAGAATCATTACATGGTTTTGCACCAGATGCATCACTAGAAAAAAGGGGCTCTGCTTTGCAGGAACTCAGCTGATTCTGGTTACCCAGACCGCCATTGACCTGCTGCTGAGACCTGATTACCGGTATACCAGAGTCGGATGTTAATTGCTGATTATCAATAGAATCTAAAGTCTCTCCAATCCTCACAAAAGCGTCTTCCCCTTCCTTCCTGAATGTGAATGCCTGAGATGAATATTACATCATAAAGTGTAATTAAGCAAGTGCTTTTTCCTTGAAAAAAAAAATCAATAAAAAAAAATAGATTCTTAGACTAAGGCAGACAAACAACATATAGCTGCATTAGAAGCAGTTAATTCAGGCCATATCACAGCAGAAACATTAAAGACTAGTGCACCCACAAAATAAATGATATCGTATCCTACAAGCCCAACATCATACACCATATTGAGCATTAAGAAATAAAATGTGTAACATAAACACTACTGATAATATAGCAATATAAGGGCCCATCAATTATATGAAATCCATGTTTGCCATGTTGGACCAAATAAAGACCAAATGAATGATAAAACAAAGAAAGAAAGAAAAAAACCCTATTTGGATTGTAATTTTGGAGAATCACCTGTAACTTAACTGTGTATTTGAGCATTCTCTTCTTACTAATAAATTTGTTCTTTGAAAAGAAAAGGAAACCAACAGTTCATAGTTGTGTTACAACTGGCAAAAATGAGAATATAAAAGAAAATAAAATTATAAAGTTCTTCATCACTCTCAACCCTGACCCCCCAACCATAGAGAGAGAAAGAGTACTGAAGCTCTTCATACCTGAATAGCAGCATCTACCATTGTACGTGCTCTTAATCTTGACCCGTTGACAATTTCAACTACGCTAGATCCTGATTCTTGAGATATGAAAGAATTATCATAACAACTTGTAAGGCTGCCATTTAAACTGGAATTGCTTGGGGGCTTCAGCCAGGGATGCAGGGTGTTTCCTGGATAAGTATTGCGCTGCCTCAAATTAAGTAAAGCAGAAGAAACCTGAACATAAGGACAATCAATCAAAAGTTGCTTCAACCTTTTTTTTTGATAGGTAATAAAACTTTTACTAAAAAATGCTGAGCATCATGTTCACGATGGTGAACATTCTGATTAAGAAAAAATACAGCAGGTTCAAAAACTTAATCTAATAGTGTAAGAAATCAGAAATGGAAATACAATTCGTAAAACCCCAAACATGCGCCCACTGAAACAAAGTACCAAAGAGAAGAGCTTTTAAAAGATCTAAGGGTCTCTCATTGTCTTCAAAGACAAAGCAGAGAATGGTACACTAATGCAGGGATGTCAAGCATAATATAATTAATGGAAGCCACATGCCTGGCCACTGGCTTCCTTTAGCTGTACAAGTACCATGGCGTAATGCTTCTTGAAAGGTTCAGAATCCTTCAAAGAGCAATCTCCCTCATTTTGATTTTCCACTATGTCATTATTCGTACTCCTAAGTTCCATTAACAATGCTTCCTACAAGAAAGCAACAGAAAAGCTTCATAGCATGAGTATTACATGCAACAGGAAAGTTTCCATTAGAACCCCACAGAAAAGCTTCATACTCTTAATTGACGAAGTACCAGCATGTCTGACCACAACGTCTAAAGAGGATGAACAAGAGTGATAAAAATTACAATGTCCAATAATTATGAAATTGATAAGTTAGGTTGGCAAAAGCTTGCTATTAGGGTGAATTTAATCGTTTAACTATCATTCTATCACTTCCTTCACATATGGGTGCTGACTATCCCTCAAGAGGGGCCCAACACATGTAATTTTTAACTTTTAAATGGGGAGCTGGAGTGGAAATAGGGTTCAAACCAAGGATCAGCTGCTCTGTTACTTACCACCATGTTAAACTATCACTTGTCCATAAAGCTTATACTGACAGGAAAGGTCAATTTAATCATTTAACCTTCACTACAACACAGGCACATACTGAAGATAGATTAATCCAGTAAAAGCCTTGAGATTTAAGGTAAATGTGTGGGATGATAGAGAATTTAAACTTTAACACCCTAGTTCCTACTGAACATTAAATTTTGAGATGATTCACATTTCTTTGATCAATTGTGCATATATTATAATGTATGACCTTTTTATCAAGAGCACGAGTCAGCTCAGTAAGAGCTCTTATATCAGCTTCCTTTGCATGATTTTGGGGCAGCATAGAAGGTTGACTATGGGCTTCTTGTTGTAAACTACCAATATCAATAGCTGCTGTCTTAGCTTGTGCAATGGCATGGTTTGTATCCACCTGGGCAACATATTGGATTATTTTAGAGGACATTTAATAATCTTAAGTTCAAAAATATTCACCCTATGATAGTGAATTTCCAATATAGCAAAATAAGGCACTAGCTTCAGTCAACGCCATTACCATCACACAGTTAAGAACTTACGATTGTGTCTTAATTTTACCTCTGATGTTCTTATTTTGCAAAAGAAAAAGACATTGGAACCATAAGTGAATTACAACTAATTAAGGTATTTTTCAACCCACGCAGGACAAGGGACCAATATGTAACTAGGTTGCAAAAAAAGGTGCTGTAAAAGATCCTAATAACCAATGGATTGGTTGGTCGAGTATCTAGAGCTTCCCTCTTGACTTTACAGTGATAGGTCAGGAGTTCAAGCTACATTGTGATATGTAGGGAAAGAGTGCAATTTATATGTGCCAGAGAAAACAACAAAGTTTGTTGCCTGATACCCAATTTTTCTGCTAGCATTGAAGTCTAGCACCTTCTTATACCCATCAATCTCCAAAGTCCAGCAGCATATATTTTGGTAACTAGACTTTGGCAGGTGACAACATGCTAAAATCTAAGCAACAGAACAAGGTCAGAATTTAAAAATATAGAAAAAGAAAATGAAAATCCAAAAAAATATAAAATATACTTATAGTTGATTGCAATTTAATGGGCATTAGAGTGTGTTTGCAATTATCAAAATAAATATACTCTTGTATTTGTTAAGCACTCTCACCTTTCCTTGCTGTACAAAGGTATTCATGGGGCTTGTGACCTTGTCTAGATTCCCACTTGAAGCAAACATCATAGATCCACCAAAATTTGGATGCCCGTTCATTTGTGGCTCCTTGGATAGAAGAGAGAATTTGTCAATAGTAATGTTCTGCCTCTTGAGAGCTTCTGGCATATTGTCCAATGGATTTAAAGGCATGCAATCAATATCCTGTAATGAATTTTCTTGTGTCATTTGAGAGAGAATATATGGATAATTCCATATCATTTCTAAAATTTACTGGAGGCAACAAGTTCTTCACTAGAAAAAGAAGATTAAAGAAACAAATAACAAACCAACACTAGGTGGACAAAAAGGAAGCCCACCAAATATAACAAAAGAACTGTAAAACAGAGTAACTTCAATTAAAACAATGTCACTATGTTCTAACTCAGAAATGTTCATCATTCAATCATAAAATTGTAAAAGGTAAAAGATTCTGTTTCCTGTAATCCTCATGACACCACTCATTTCATTGTAGTCTGTAAGCTTAGAAACAATTAAAACAAAGTAATTTTTAAGACAGGCAACTTACCACATATGGAGAATAAATAGCAGCAGATGGAGATGTACATACTTGAATAGCACAAAATAATTTTATTATGGAAATAAGATCAACTAATTCAATATTATAAACTTAAGCTATTATCAGCAGTCTATTTTGTGCTCTAAATGGATTAAGAGCAGCAACAGACAGGCACGTGAATCTTGTTTGCTGTTAATGTACAAAAGGAAAAATAGACTCACCTATTGTAATAAAATTGTACCAATCTCTCTCTCACAAGTCACAACACACAAACAAGCACGTGCACACACACGAGCAGGCACAAATGCAATGAAATTGTGTCAAAGAAAGTGATACCTTGACAAACCAAACTCCTATCTCAGGACGGTCAAACTGAACCCTGCACTTATCTTGATCAACTGTGAGCACACTTCCATCATGAAGTTCTCTTGTTTTTGGATGAAGAGCAATTACTCGTTGTCCTACTGATAGAGGTCTGGCTAAATCTGTTGGAAGTCCTTCCCTAATACCAGTACGAAGTTCTGTATAATGTTTTCTCACAGAATCCCGATACTGTTTAAGTTTCTCCCTTTCTTCAAGAAGAAAATGTTCAGAAAACCTCCTAGGCTTGCCAAGAGAACTGCATTTATAAGAAAACGTTATAAATGTGTCAACAGCGTTTTCAATAATTCCAAGCCATATGTGAAGCTGCATAGACATGTAACAGCAGTAGATGACATACCTCCTTATGACGCCCCATTCAACACGAGTTAGTCTTGGGATGTGTCCCAGTCCAACATGATTTAAGTACTCCACAAACTCCCTTTTTGCAAACCAAGGGTAGTCAATTGCACTATAAAACCATTCAAAAGTGCACCATCTACGGACCAAAGAAGATGAAAGGCAACAAAGAAGCACTTGCTGCAATTTAAAAAAATAAATAAATAAATGAGGCTAGCTTCAGAAAACTGCATATTTTAAAATATAAGAGGATGGGACATTTTACTTTTAGATAGGGTGGTCTATCTGATAGTGAGGTGGAGTATTTATGTCGATTTATAAACCTGTTCCCATGAGAAGACTTTGTCTCTTTCAAGAATGGTTTCGGTTGACCCATTTTACGCTTACTCTTTCGTTTAGAAGATAAACTACTTTGACTTGCAGCAGGAATTTCTGTGGTTGATACTGATAGATCAGTCTCTGCTCTTTTCTGATCACTATCCAAGGAACCGTCTGATGATCTGACTGATTTCCAGGGTTTTAAAAAAGTAAAACTTTGACCAGTACGTTTTCCTATGATCACTGGTTTATTCTCTTCTTCAGCTAAGACCTAGAACAAATGCATATGAAATAAAGAAAATCACATCACTTTGATTACCCAAAAAAAAAATGCTGACATCCAACATATAACCAGAGACTTCCCAAATATAAACACACCCAAATATATTACATGATCATGTGTGCGTATACATATCTATATATGGCTAAACAGAAAACAAGTTTTATTTTTTCCTTGCTTTGTTGGGATAGCAGGATTGGTAGTAACTTAGGCACCTGCATGGGATTGAACCTTTGACCTTACCTCCATCCCCTATGGAGAAAGAGAAGCCATTTGACCCAATGACCATTGGAAACAAGTATTACTACTTTTTCCCTTTATTGGCAAGAAGTATTACTAGCACTACTTTTAATGCAACAAAACTAACAATCTTCTCATCTTTCGCATACACAATGTGTATGTGTCTGTGCATCTGTGTGAACACACATATGGATTAAAAAAAAATTGTTGGGATAGCTGGATTGGTAAGGACTTAGGCATCCATACGGGAATGAACCTGTGACTTTAGTACCTCAATCCAATGACCATTAGCCAGAATTATTACTACTTCTAATACAACAAATTAACAATCTCCTCCTGTTTCACACATATATTATTGGAAGAACTGGATAACTATATAGTTTCTACATAAATGAAGGCAATTTGGGCTTAAAGCTTGTCTCTAATAAACATTGAAGACAAGCTTTTTAACTGATGATCCCATGACAGAGGTGGAATTTGTTACCCATTTGTAGATTTGACCATATATAAATCTTTAAGGGTCCGCCTTTGAGTCCATGGCAGGATAAAGGTAAGAAACCTCTGCAGTATTCTCATTTTCACCTTCTTTTTTTGGGTAACAAACATCAAGAGGTCAGATTAATTCAATTGCAGATGTAATTGTGTATATCACCTAAACAGGAACAAAGCTATTCTAACTATTATATAGCAATATAGCCAGAAATACTTATAAAACCATATTAAGGTAGAGTGAATTGTTAGAGAATTTAACATTACAAATCAATCACAGAGATCGTACACGTCTTTATAACGACAAAACAAAGGCATTTGTTCTCGTACCTCAGTCTTCAAAGGTTCACTTAGAAGAGAATCAGTATGCGCTTTGTCATTTGATATCTGCAACTTGAACAAGAATTGGCTTGTCATCAATCAACTAATAGAAAAATATATTCAAATGAAAAGTTTAAAGTGTGTGTGAGATAATTTATTCATCCACAGCATGACAATCAGTCCATATTTTACCTTTGATACCATGGACTTGCGCTTTCTTTTCCATGCTTTATCGGCAAGCTGAAGCTGTTCTTTCTCTTCAGAAGCAACATTAACATCAATAACTGAGTCCCTTCCAATTTTCAATTTTCTGGAGATTGTACCATCAACTCCAGCAATTGTATGACGTGCCTTCTGTTTTGACCCCAGAAATTTAATTTTGTCTGCACAATGGCTTGTAGACATAGCTTCTGGCAAACTGGCCTTATCATCCATATCAAGAATTGCTCTTTCTTCCTTCAACTGGACAGATGAGTCTAGATCCAACAAGTAAACAGTAAAAAATAAGAAAAAACAACAGACTAAATCACTTACCAGGCAAAGAGATATTTAAAGAAAGAACAAGAATAGCAATAGCAACAGCAATGTCATGTACATCCTGGGAAGCACACTCCAAAGCAAATAGACTACACTCATAAATCACTTACCAGATTCCATTGTTGATATGGGCATCTTTAGAGACAAATCAGCCAGTTCCAGCAGAGCATCCAAGCCAGTACTTTCACCTACAAGAACAAACCAGACATTAGAATATCATTGATTCATTGTATGAAGATTTGTCTATCTAATTAACCGAACAACAGCATGCATTCAACCCAACCAAAAGATGACTTGTAATTAAAAATAGAAAGATGCTATTTAGAACAAATCCATTAAATAAAAAAATATAAAAATGAGTAAATATTCCCAAAGTTTATATTACCATTAAATACCAGAGATTACTTCACTGTAAGATATGTTTATCTAGACCGTCATCAAAGAATGACTCAGTTCTAATGCGGTACCAGTAAAAAAAACCCTGCTGAGGTTCTTGTACATACATAGCTGCAGATATGTTTATCTGGCCTGTTTGGCAATATCAGTCTGAATATAAGGATCATGCGTCCCATAAATTTAAGCCATACCTCCACTTTTGCTTCCTATGTTATAATCCATCACCTTACTCCAAAATGGTGGCTATGGATTTGAATAAAAAATAAATAAAGAGCGAAAGAGAAGCTTCAAAAAACTTGGAAAGCATTTTCTTTACAAAGATAATATCAACTTCGCTCTATGAAAGAAAGGAAATATTTGAACTTGCAATTTTAGAAACAAAATAACAGGGGTTTTATTAGTGAGGATTTGAGTACACAAATATTTGTAACATGAAAAGAAAAAAGAAAAAAGAAAAAAATGAGCAATCATATAGAACCCCCACCGGCACACCCCCAGCCCCCCATCAGAGAATTAAAGGAACAATTAAAAAATTATAGGCATAGCCAACTTATAATTCAATTATTAGTAAGGAAGGTACCTCCAAAGGAGAGTTTCTTGCTTCTCTTCCTTTGACCTTGTGGAGAGAATCTCTCGGATTTTGAATTTGAAACTTCAATGTCAAATTTTCCTTTGGAGACACCAGAGTTAAGTCCTTCTTCAGTACCACTGCAGGCTTCTCCACCATCATCATACTGATGGTTTGCAATGTCTTGAACTTTCTCTTTCTTTCTGTAAAACTTCTTCCCCTTTCGACGAACTTCTACCGTGCCTACACCTTCCATATCCATCAAGGAGCTAGTATCTCTTGCATAATCGCCATTTTCAACTCCTCTACTTCCTATACTACCTTCCAACCAGTTTTCATCCATGGCAGCATAACGAAGGTTGGCCTGAGCTGTGTCAGATTGTTGATACTAAATCACATCAAAGAAATAAAGATAAATAAGTCATTTTAAGTGATAATAAAAGGAAGGAAAAAGGTAATAGAAGGACATGTAAATGAATAGTTAAATACCATTTTTCCCCAGGTCCGAAGAGGTGCAGATTTGATGTGCTCTGTTCTTCTGTATGGTGTTTGAGAAATCTGGGGAGAGCCTCCTCTCTGTGACACCTCAGCTAAAGCCAATGCTGCCCCATGGGCGACTTCATCATCATTAGCATCAGAATCAGACTTCCGGCCTCTTTTATTTGGTGAAACATTAATTTCTGCATCATCTCTCTTAAGTGAATATGAAATGGGAAACCGAGGTGTCCTTTTCCCCTTTGCACAAGGCTCATTACCTAATACGAGATTTGAATTTAGAAACACTGGAATTTAAGCTTTAAAGAGGTTCAGGTTTCAAACAGTGATATCTCTAGACAAAAGAATAACGTTAAGTAAAATTTTAGTGCGCAAATCTAAATGTACAGAGTTATAACTACTAAAGAACCAAAAATAATAAAAATAAAAAAGAAGCTAATGCAGAAAACTCCAACTGCTTAATAACTATTTTCTTAATTTTGATTAATGGGAAATGAACCCTGACAAACATATCCTGCAGAAGGAGAAATGGCAAGTTGCATGTCCTGACACTTGGAATCAAATTCCAGGATATAATTTTTCAAACTCCTTGACTGTAGTTTAAAACAAATTCTGTTAAGCATTCTGCTTATTACTTCATCTTGCCTTCATTTAAGATATTGGTACAATTTTGGGCAATTCCCCACCCCCACCCCTTCTTTTTTTTCTTCATATTAATAATTTCCCCCTCATTTTTCCTGTTTTTATATTCTCAAAACCATATGCATGTACACACACAATGAGAGACGGAAGAGGAGAAAGAGAGAGAAAGGGTTTTAGAGAGAGAAAGAGAGAGAGAGTTTTTAGAGAGAGAAGCTCTGAGACTGTGTGTGTGAGAGAGTGAAAAAAGTTTGGTTTTATTTGGAGAGAGAGAGATAGAGAGAGAGAGGGTTGCCGCGAAACTTGAATATAAAGAAGAGAGAGAGAGAATTGGAATTTTTTTGTTTTTTTTTTTTTGTTTTTGTGTTTGGGTTTTTAGGGTGGTGGTGGCCGTACACGTGGACAGAGTAGAGGGTATGGACGGTGAGGATTGGGTTTTGTGGGGCGCAGGGGGATTTTGGATTTGGATGGAGTGGAGGGTTATGGTTGTGCACGTGATCTTTAAAACATTTGAATGTTTTTGGGAGGAAAAAAACAAAAATGTGATTAAAGGTTTTTTTATTTATTTAAATAAAGTTAGAAAGGGATTTTTTTTTGCAAAATTAATTAATTAATTAATTTGAGTTTAAAGAGAAATATTTTGATTTCAACACTTTTATTTTAAATGACTTGGTTATGATATTAAGTACTCTCTTTTTTTATATATATTCTATTGATGACATTTATGGAAGGATTTGAACAAAATATTTGATAATATAATTAAAATTGATTGATAATATAGATAATAAAAATGAAATAAGAAAATTACTCATTTTTATTGAGAAGCAAGATGAAAAATTGCTTTGAAATATATTATGAATGAAAATTATATAAGAAAATTTTTCCTTTTTTTATAATAAAAAACCATATATAACAATAGATTAGAAGATAATTTAAAATCAATAATGAAACTACATTTAAATTTCATAACACTTTAATAATTGAGGTTTAATCAAAGTAATATATTAATTTTAGTAAACCATTGGTAGTAGAGTTTTTATTGAAAGTAAAATATATCAATAAAACCCTATCCAATATATATATATATATATATATATATATATATATATATATAACTTTAGTGTACTTACAACAAATCACATGATGATTCTTAAAAAAAAAAAAAAAAAAGTCACACGACGAAATTATGTATAGTATAACTACTAATACATACATTGAGCTACATAATGCAAGTACCATGTATAAATACTGTGGCATATTATTAAAATAATAATAAAATTTGTAAAAACTTGGGTATTATAATTTTTAATTTGAGTGGATTTTCATTTTTGAATTTTTTGAACTTAAAGAACCCAACTTTTATTATATAATATATAATATAACATAGATTTTAGATGATTATGTTAAGACATTATTTCCAATCTATTATATCACATATGTTTATGTTTGAGTAAAATCTCCAAAATTCACATAATTATGTGTTGTTAAATTTATATTAAGTAATTGTTCTTCAGATTCCCTGATTTAAATATGCAAATCTAAACAAAATCATAATGTTTAAATTTTAATATTCCCTCTCTCCTCGAGGGTATGCATGAATTGAATTTGGTTGAATTTCAACCTAATATGAATATTCTCATCAAGAGAAAATCTTAATTTAACCCAACTTGAGTCCATGATAGTTCAAGAAATCAATGCAATTCAACCCACAAAGATCAAGTAAAGTATTTGTGTAATTCTTAAAATAAATAATTTATATATATATATATAT
>NW_027069925.1:594739-598345 GCF_002906115.3 Quercus suber | reverse complement strand
AAAATCCAAATCTCTTTTTTTTTTTTTTTTGAATCAATGATCAGCCTTTTAGCAACCTCAACAAAAAAAAAAAAAAACAAAATTTCGACAATGCTCCAATTTTTTTTTTAATTAAAAAACGGACAAACATTCAAAATTCCAACTCCGAACTCGAAAATCAGAGAAACCAAAACCCTCAAAAACTTGAAAAGAACAAGAAATCCTCAAGAGTTAAACCCTAATTGACAGATCGGAGAGTGTAATCTGACCTGCTGTGAAGCTCACCCCAATACGAAAATCTAACCATATGCATGTACACACACAATGAGAGACGGAAGAGGAGAAAGAGAGAGAGAAAGGGTTTTAGAGAGAGAAAGAGAGAGAGAGTTTTTAGAGAGAGAAGCTCTGAGACTGTGTGTGTGAGAGAGTGAAAAAAAGTTTGGTTTTATTTGGAGAGAGAGAGATAGAGAGAGAGAGGGTTGCCGCGAAACTTGAATATAAAGAAGAGAGAGAGAGAATTGGAATTTTTTTGTTTTTGTTTTTTTTGTTTTTGTGTTTGGGTTTTTAGGGTGGTGATGGCCGTACACGTGGACAGAGTAGAGGGTATGGACGGTGAGGATTGGGTTTTGTGGGGGCGCAGGGGGATTTTGGATTTGGATGGAGTGGAGGGTTATGGTTGTGCACGTGATCTTTAAAACATTTGAATGTTTTTGGGAGGAAAAAAACAAAAATGTGATTAAAGGTTTTTTTATTTATTTAAATAAAGTTAGAAATGGATTTTTTTTTTTTGCAAAATTAATTAATTAATTAATTTGAGTTTAAAGAGAAATATTTTGATTTCAACACTTTTATTTTAAATGACTTGGTTATGATATTAAGTACTCTCTTTTTTTTATATATTCTATTGATGACATTTATGGAAGGATTTGAACAAAATATTTGATAATATAATTAAAATTGATTGATAATATAGATAATAAAAATGAAATAAGAAAATTACTCATTTTTATTGAGAAGCAAGTTGAAAAATTGCTTTGAAATATATTATGAATGAAAATTATATAATAAAATTTTTCCTTTTTTTATAATAAAAAACCATATATAACAATAGATTAGAAAATAATTTAAAATCAATAATGAAACTACATTTAAATTTCATAACACTTTAATAATTGAGGTTTAATCAAAGTAATATATTAATTTTAGTAAACCATTGGTAATAGAGTTTTGAAAGTAAAATATATCAATAAAACCCTATCCAATATATATATATATATATAACTTTAGTGTACTTACAATAAATCACATGATGATTCTTTAAAAAAAAAGTCACACGATGAAATTATGTATAGTATAACTACTAATACATACATTGAGCTACATAATGCAAGTACCATGTATAAATACTGTGGCATATTATTAAAATAATAATAAAATTTGTAAAAACTTGGGTATTATAATTTTTAATTTGAGTGGGTTTTCATTTTTGAATTTTTTGAACTTAAAGGACCCAACTTTTATTATATAATATATAATATAACATAGATTTTAGATGATTATGTTAAGACATTATTTCCAATCTATTATATCACATATGTTTATGTTTGAGTAAAATCTCCAAAATTCACATAATTATGTGTTGTTAAATTTATATTAAGTAATTGTTCTTCAAATTCCCTGATTTAAATATGCAAATCTAAACGAAATCATAATGTTTAAATTTTAATATTCCCTCTCTCCTCGAGGGTATGCATGAATTGAATTTGGTTGAATTTCAACCTAATACGAATATTCTCATCAAGAGAAAATCTTAATTTAACCCAACTTGAGTCCATGATAGTTCAAGAAATCAATGCAATTCAACCCACAAAGATCAAGTAAAGTATTTGTGTAATTCTTAAAATAAATAATTTATATATATATATATATGTGTGTGTATAAAAGGTTAACAAATTTATGTTTGAGAATAAAAGAAAGTGTGCATGATATTCCTATTTCATTAAAATTAATTTTAAAATATTAAAATAAATCAAATTAACAAATTTAAACTAAATCTCAAAATTCAAAAAGAAAATCATATATTTTTCAAACTGTTATTAGTTTGGGTTTAAAAATTTTCCAAATTGAATTTTACAAATATATACATAAAAAAAAAAAAAAAAAAAACCCAATTCAACTTAAAAACTCAAAAAAAAAAAAAAACCCAAAACTGGAGGAATCAAGTTTGGTTGCATCAAGTTCATCAAATTGGTGTGTGAATTGCACATTGTTACATGCTTTGATTTTTTGTTTTTTAATTGCTGAAACTTCACAGAAGAAAAACAAAGAATTTTAATTTATTTTTTCTCCAGAAATTTTAAAAATTTATAAATGAACAAGAGGGAAATCGTACCGTGTCTAATTTAAGTAAAAGAACATTTTAAGAAGATTATCATATTTGTTCTTATCTTTTCTTTTTGTTGTCATTAATTAAATTAAAAATTTAAATCTTTATGTGTTATCATTGAATAACTTAAATTGTAAGTTTCAATTATCTCAATTGATAAAGTCTTTGATGATTGAATAAGAGATTTAAAGTTCAATCCTTGTCTACACTAAAACCGATTGGTGTTTTGGTCTAATGATAGATATCATCAGAAGTGGATACCATATAACTAAACTCTCTAAAAAAATTAAATAACTTAAACCCTAAAACGTGGACACCAAGATTAAAACTCTTTAAAAAAAAAAAAATTTTTTTTTGAGAAAGAAAAAAAAAAAATTAAACCCTTAAAACATAGATAGAGTTTTATTTTCTTATATCGTCCTACTCTTATATCACAATCATTTGGCTCATTTTCAATGTTTTCTTTCAAATTTTATTTTGTTTTAAATTAAACTTCCGGCTCATGTACAACATGGTCATTCCGTTTAATCAATCAATTGGAAAATTTTATGCTCCATAAATAGTATAGTTTGATCTTTTCCTTATTTCTAATATGAATTTTTTTTGATAATTTATTTATTTATTTTATCAATAAAGCTAGTGATACGAACAAAAGTTCACAATACTAACCCAACAATCTTAAAATAGTCTATAGCTTCACATATGGGCTCACAACAATTTATGGTTTAATTTATTTTAATACTAATTTAGAAATATTATGAAATTATTGTGAATTTTTACTACTCCATGTTTCTAGCATGACTGTTTTTTTTTTTTTTTCCAAAAAGTTATCACAGCCCAACAAGAAATCGTTTAGATCTAACCCATCAATTAGACCTTCCCTAAGGATCGATTGGTTGTGTTTGAATTAAAAAAATTTCTTATACTTTAAAATTAAATTCAAATTTATATATACACACACATATTTGAATGCTGAAAATTTTCAACAAAAAAAAAAATTACACTTATTTTGGGGCCTTAACTGAGAAAAACAACAATCTACTCTTTTTTTTTTTCTTTTTTGGAGGAAGTAATTGGATAGAAGGGTTATTCTGAACACAGCATAGAAATCCATGGATAAAATTAAACAAAATTGAAAACATACAAAGGTTAAGAGGTGTAATCTCAAGATTCCATATGTTATTATTAAAAACAAATGGATGGCCATATTTTAATTTTTTTATCTCTCCATTCGTAATCAT